>NC_041232.1:59740454-59767045 GCF_002837175.3 Physeter macrocephalus | reverse complement strand
GTAGTTTTTTAAGGAACCTCCATACTGTTCTCCATAGTGGCTGTATCAATTTACATTCCCACGAACAGCGCAAGAGTGTTCCCTTTTCGCCACACCCTCTCCAGCATTTATTGTTTCTAGATTTTTTGATGATGGCCATTCTGACTGGCCTGGTCTGTCTTTACACTGATTTCTAAATTTCTTCTTCCCATAACTCTTCACAACCATACGAAAAAGGCATCTCAGTTGGTGAACAATATATGAAACAAACCCTGATGACCAGTGGATTTTGTCATTCTTCTCTCACTAGTGGACCTGCATGTATAATTAAAATTTTTTTGTTTATGCTGAAAATTGTTCATTAAAGGTAGGTACCAAGCTTACAAGTGCAATCTAAGGTAGCAGTGTTCTAGCTGTTGGTGAAAGTTAACTCAGCCTTTAGGGAAATCCACCATTTTTAGAATTTAAAAAAATGTCCTTAGCCTGATTTTTGTTAGGAGTAAGTATAATAAAATGTGCCTGTAATTAAAATACTTATAAACCCACTAGACAAAGTTGTTATGAAGGAAAAAAAACTGGACTCTAAAATGGGATAAAAATAGAACCTCACTTGGCCCCTTCACCCTCCTTGTGGGAAACCAATACAGTTGCCAGTTCATTAAGTGCTCTGTGTTAAGAAAAGCTGAGCTGACCTCAAAATAATAATGGCAATAGCACGGTGATAATGATGACTCTTTGCCGTATTTATCTAGCATGTTGTTTTTCAAAGCACTTTCTGTCTATTTAGTTGTTTGAGCCCCAAGTTCTCAGTATTTCCCTAAGAAAGCAGGGGAGGTGGAGAGGGCGGGCATCCTCCACCTGATTGGACAGATGAGGGAGCCCTGTCTTAACAGATTCTAAATGACCATCCTGTTGTCAGAGTCACAGCTGGCCTGGGCCTGGAGATGCTCTCTACACAAAGATCCAAGTCTACTATAGCTCACTCTTCCTGGAAGTTGGGTCACCCAAAGCAAGGTCAAACCCTGTCTCCAAGGACCTTATACTGCAAACCTCCTAAGGCCACCAGAAACAGCTCTTTCTTTGCTCTCAATAGAAAGAATAAAGTCACTAAAAATTAGTCATTAAAGTTAGCTGCGGAAAGGCCAAAGAGTTGAATGGATGAGAAAGAAAATCCTAAGAAACCTAGAAGTGGATTCCAGGCTGTTACCCGTCTCACTGGGGTTGGTGATGGTGGCCAATGATGTGTCCACCTGTACCAGAGTGGAGGAAAAGCACACCTTTTGCCTCCTTCCTGGCCCCACTCATGTTGCTTGGAGCAACTGCCAGGAGCCTTGCACATCATGGCCTCTGTAAAACAACATCACCAACACCATTGCTACTTGTTCCTACCCCCATCCCCCAACCCAGGTGCAATTAGACTGACTAACCTTGAAGGAGACAAGACAACCTGAGGCCAGTGGTACAAAAAGAAAAAACCCTCAAAGTCATCCCCAACTCATCTGAACAATGAGGGGTGAGACTAGGTCTCCTCAATAATTCCATTCATTCCAACAGGATCTCATGTTACATTTGGTGTAGTAGTATAATTTTGATCTAAAAGATCCGGGTTTGAGAGCCAACTGGTGTCTCTGACTGGGCTATAATGTGATCTTGGTGATTATCACTTAGGCTCCATGAGGTTCAGTTCTCTCGCCAGTGAAATGGGTGGTAACAGTAAGTCTCCTTTCCTATAACTCTATAAGGTTGTCATGGGAGAGAAATGTTATGACTTTATTGATGGTGCTATCATTGTAAGTGAAGCCTAATACTAACAACGGTATCACAAGAATCAGCAATTGTGGTAGTGCTGGGAAGGCACTTCTGAGATTATTCATCGTGTGGGGATACTTGTTGGAGAAGTTGCTGGTGTTGAGAAAATGTGCACTGTGTCCTTTCTTGAATTAATTCCTTGGGGCTTTACAAAGATCCTAAGAGCTAGACCATGTTATTTTCACCTTACACAACAAAAATCTAAGGCAAAAAACTAAGAGACAGAACTGTGGTTTTAAAACTGTTGTCTTGAGCCCTCAGTGGCTTCTGCAGCCTTCTAGTGTTGGCAGGCACACCTAGCACTTCCAGTATAGAACAACCTTGACTCTTTAGAGCCTTGCTACAGTGGCTTGTTGCCTTAATCATGAGAAGGAAGTATGGTTGGCATTAGAAGTTGCTTCATATAAGGCAGAATGATCCACTATGCAAGGAGTCATTGATATGTCAACTAATCCCTGCTCTATGATTGATGTATGAATGCCCACTAAGAATATCCTCAGCAAGAACTTTCTAGCACTATGATTTTTCCTGACAGAGCCCATGTTGTGTGTTCTCCCACCACAGAGTGGAGTTTTGGGGAAGTGACTGCCAGCCAGGAATTAACCCAAGGCCTCTTTCATCAAGGTGAGGCCCATGTGACTAGTTCTCACCAATGGGATGTGATGTGTGTCAATTGTAGGCCAAGGTGGGTAGGAAGTGGGTATGCCATTCTCACTTTCTTCTTTCCTATCAACCAGCTAGATGCAGAAGATCCAGCATAAACTTCAAAGACCCTAGAAGACGGTGAAGCCACAAGATAGGAGGCATCTCGGTTTCTGAATGACTGCTTTGACAAACTCTCATTTGGGCCTTATATTAGGGAACAATGAATCTACTGTGTTAAAGCACCAAGATTTGAGTGTTATCTGTTATACCAGCTATTGTACTATAGATTCCAGTGAAAAGAGATCCACCAGTACCTCAGACCTGGTCCCAATCCCCTGCCATCTTGGAAACCATTGACTTCCTTCCCTGTGGACACCACATCACCCATCCTAAGCAGCTTTCTTTGTGCTCTGTATAGTTGTAGAGCAGCTGGTCTGCTTGTCAAGCAACCAATAAATCTATGTTTGGCAAAAGAGTAGTTTTCATCAGTAAGTGACCTTAAGATAACATTTACATTGCTGGAGACATCATTCCAACCCTGAACCAGTGGCATCCCAACTCAGGCCCTCCTGGTGGTGTGAGGCAGGAAAACTAATGAAGTGTGGGGATTATTAATGACTTTATCTTCTCACTCACCCAGCCCCTCCCCCTTTTCAAACTTGCAGATATGTTCAGCAGTGTCAGATCTGTTCATCTATTTTGACATGTAAATAGAACCTATCTCTTTGGAATTTTGCAGAGAAGATGGCTGCCACGTGATCATACTAGCTCGTATCTGGAAGCAACCAGACTTGAGCTGTTAAGACACAGGCTCAAGGGGAAAAAGATCTTCACAGGACCCAGCTCTCTCGGGTCAATCACAGTTCCCACTGGCCCTAGTGACCTCAGAGGGGAAAAAATAATTTTAGTTTTCCATGGTAGCATTATAGGTGGTAACAGCTGTTTTAGAAGACACAGAGACAGCAACAAGTTCTAGAACATACTCACAATTTCCTTGGTCACAGTGAGATCAGTGGGTTCTGTAGAGAGTCTTGTGAACTTCTAATTAGTTGACTTCAAGCAGTAAGCAAGGAACAGTCCTGTAAAGATAGACAGTGGAGGTCAGAAACAAGAAGTCTAGAGAATTCAAATTGCTTTGTTTTTAAATTTAATAACATTTACTCTTTTTAAAATCGTAAGCAATACATGTTCATTTTAGAAAAGATAGAAAATACACATTAGAAAAAACAATATAAAACTCTTCTGTGATCCCACTATCCAGACGTAACCACTATTAACCCATGGAACCCTTCTAGGTTGCTTCATGCATATTTATATATATGGATATATATTTCTCTATTACTTTAGTTTACAAAACTGGTTACTGCACATACTGTTTTGTGACCTGCTTTTTTTTCATTGAATAAGATATGATGAACATCTTTTGCCAAAAAATAAACTTCAGCTGTATGGCAGACAGCTCCTAAGATGGTTCCCAATCATCCTGCACCCTGCATCCTCACCGGTGTGTGATCCACTCCCCTGGAGTGTGGGCTGGACTTCTGACTTCTAACTGGTAGAATATGGCACGAGTGATGGCATGTCAGTTCTGAGACAAGGTAACAAAAAGACTTCTGGCTGCTGTCCTGCTCACCCTCTCCTGCTCTCTGGCTTGTTTACTGTGGGGAAACCACCTGTGATATTGTGAACCACCCTACCGAAAGGAGGGTAGTGGAACTGAGTCAAGGAACTGAGGGTGACCTTCAACCAACAGTCCCAGAGGAACTGGTTCCTGCCAGCACCCACTGGAGTGAGCCTCCAAGTGGACCCTCTCCAAGTCAAGCCTTAAAGTGATTCAAACACCTTGACTGCAGTCTTAGGAGAGGCCCTGAGTCAGGGGACCCAGTTCAGCTGTGCTCACAGACTCCTGACCCACAGAAACTCTGAGATAATATGTTTGCTGTTTAAAGCTGCTAAGTGCTGGGGTAATGCAGCCATAGATAACTAATACAAAACACATAGTTTTTAGTGGTTGTTTAGTATTCCAGTGTAAGGTTTACTCAATCTTTTATTGCTGCACATTTGGTTATTTTATTTTATTTATTTTGCTATTATAAATGTGGCTGCAATGAATGTCATTGTAGCTAAATCTTGGTACACACCCTTCATTCTTTCCTGAGGATAAGTTCCTTGAAGTGGAATAGCTGGATTTCAAAGGATTTGCATCTTTTAAGTCTTTTTTTCAACATCTTTATTGGAGTATAATTGCTGTACAATGGTGTGTTAGTTTCTGCTTTATAACAAAGTGAATCAGTTATACATATACATATGTTCCCATATCTCTTCCCTCTTGCATCTCCCTCCCTCCCACCCTCCCTATCCCACCCCTCTAGGTGGTCACAAAGCCCCGAGCTGATCTCCCTGTGCCATGAGGCTGCTTCCCGCTAGCTATCTATTTTACATTTGGTAGTGTACATATGACCATGCCACTCTCTCACTTTGTCACAGCTTACCCTTCCCCCTCCCCATATCCTCAAGTCCATTCTCTAGTTGGTCTGTGCCTTTATTCCTGTCTTGCCCCTAGGTTCTTCATGACCTTTTTTTTTTTTTTTTCTTCGATTCCATATATATGTGTTAGCATACGGTATTTGTTTTTCTCTTTCTGACTTATTTCACTCTGTAAGTCTTTAAAGATGCTATTCCCAATTGCTTGCTGGTAGGATTGCACCCATTTACACCCCTGCTGGCTGTAGCTTGGAGTGGCTGCTGGCCCACACCAAAGGGTTTACGTTTCTGAAGCATATTTTTGGTTAATTTCAACCACTCTGTCCTGAGCTGTGTCTCCATGCAAACCAGTTGGAAACAAAACCAAAATCAAAATAAAAAACCTGAGAATGAAGACTAAGTTTGAATATTCAAAACTGCTAGATAATTTGATGCTAAACTGTTTATTCAAAGTACTGTTGTTTTGAAATCAGTCAGATGAATTCAACCACCCTCAAATAGTTATTCTTATTTTTCAGTGAGCATTGAACTTCTGAAAATGTGATAATGCTTATCTTCCTCAGGAACTTTGAGAAGGAAAACAATACTTGTTGAAGTCAATGTAACAATGGGCTATTTTGAAAATCTTAGTTTATTTCAGTCACACAAAGGATTGTCGAGTTTAGTTTATTTCAGTCACGCAAAGGATTGTCAGTAAACTCAACTTTTTAAGTTACCACGCTGGATGGAGTGAATTCGAAAGACATATTTTTTTGGAAGCATTTTGCATACACGGATACCACCTCTATTTCCAAATTGCAACTTCACTGTTAGGAAAGAATAAATATTTTAATGAATGCTATATATTTTAACAGGCTCCTAACCCTGCGGTTGGTTTAAGCTAAGGGTGCAATTTCAGCCATCTAAATAAGTAAATAAATGAGGAAGAAAATCCATGTTAATTGCAGTAATTTGTGGTCCTTTCAAATTCTTAATTAAGAAATAAAATAGGATTCATTATCCATGCCTACTGTAGATGACATGCATAGATCACCATTATGACCCGACGCAAGACCTAAAGTTATTGCCATAAATGAAATAACAGAGGGAAACCACTGGTGCATTATGCGCTGAAATGTGCAAGCACAAAGAGGGAGGAGAGAGCACTGTGCAAAATGCCTGTCCTTCATACATGCCCTTCTTTCTGACTTGGGTACTGCATTATACCAAAGCATCTCCCCTGAAGCTGGAGTCCTGTCTCTCCCTCCTACCTCGGGGCTAGGTTCTTTCCTCAACCTCACACAGAATTTCTCTGAGCCTGTATGGCAACCCTGCTAGTGTCAAATTTTCCCCAATTATCTGCCCCAGGTTGTTTGTGTGCCTGGACTTCAGGTCCCTGCCAGCCTTGTTCTACAAACGTGGGAAGAAGAGAAGAACTTTCCTTATAACTAGAGGCATTCTGACTCATGCTGCCTTTTGATAATTAAGCATGAAATTAAACTAAGGAGAACATACAATTTATCACACAGAAATCACTTTTATCTGAGACAAATGCTTAGTTGGACAGGACACCAGACATAAACTGGGACTGTTCCAGACAAACAAGGATGCTTGGTGCCTGCAATGAAAACCTTACCCTAGGGGTAGGGTGGGGGTGGACATAGGTTTTCAGGCAGATAAGAAGGAATTCTGCTTTGGTGATGTGAGTTGTAGGGGTAATGTCAATGGACAACTTGAAAAAAGGACACTGATAGAGTTGGCTGTGGGTAGAGATGGCTGCTCATTGTGATTTCATTAGGAATACTAATATGGACTGTGGATGTGCCTCTTTCAGGCCCTCTCTCTCCTGCTGTCTACTCCTCTTTGTCCTGCAGGCTGGGATGGACACCCCATGGGCAGTTGGCATGTCTGTTGACTCTATGTCTGCTGACAATTGCAGTCAGCTCAGCAATGGAAAGGGTACAGAGCATGAGCGTGTTGGAGGAGTTTGAGTGACTCAAGACAAAGGAAAAGAAAGGGAAACATCCAGTGAAGATCTCCAAAAGGAAGGAAGCATCTTGTCAGGGATTAAACCTGACATGTTTTGAGCAAGTAAGACAATTTTGGGTTTTACCTGTAGACCCAGGGAAAATCAGAAATTAGATTGGGAGCTTGGGATTGACATGTACACACTGCTATCTTTAAAATAGATAACCAAAATGGACCTACTGTCTAGCACAGGGAACTCTGCTCAATACTCTGTAATGACCTAAATGGGAAAATGATTTGCAAAAGGATAGATACATGTATATGTATAACTGAATCACTTTGCGGTACACCTGAAACTAACACAATATTGTTAATCAACTATACTCCAATATAAAATAAAAATTTAAAAAAGAAATGAACACATATATTTCTCAAATGCCAATTATATTCCAAATGGGAAGACATAAGAATACCCTGAAACAGACTTCTTGTTCAAAGGGGCCTTATGAAGTAGATTCTTTCATAGTCAAAGTCTCCTCTCTTTTGAAAGGAAAACCAGAGAAAGACCTGGACTTGGGTAGCTCTACTTACTGAGCCAGTCTGGTCTTTTCTCAGATCTCACCCATGTTGAAGACCCCCATGGAATTCACAAGGTCTGAATGAGTGTATCTCAAAGCATCCTTCCTCCCTGGCTACATTTGGATGGAGACCAGACCATTGCAGGACTTGGGGGCCCATTGCTGTGGGAAATGTGATGATTATCTCCATTCCTTACCAAATGGAATCATTCTTCCTTTAGTTTTCTGATGATTTATAGTAAAAAAGATATGGAGCTTTTCTAATTTCAGAAGTAAGCCATGGAGAAACAAATTCAAAATGCATCCGTAAAAGTGGAAGCTAGATACCAGACTAGAAAGAAAAAAACCCCATTATATAAAGTGTCCTATAGAATTCATTGTTTATTTTTGCTAGGTACTCGGACTTGGCTTAGCAGTGAGTAAGAGCAGGATGCTAAGAAGATGTAATGAAAGATGGGAGAAATGTGGGCAGGAGATCTCTGAGCCCTGAGAAACATCCTGGGAAATATGCCTTGTTAATGCTATTTCAAGGAGGAACTAGGAGAATTCTTTGCTGAAGTTCTTTTGAAGAGAGGCCTTAAATCATGTCTCAACAATTACATTTGAGAATGTTCATTCTTTTATTTGTTCATTTCACATAACAAGGCTTTATTCAGCATCTTCTTTTTCCTAGATATAGTATTAGGTGCTGTAGAATCAAGGGGAACAAGACAGGGATGTACAGCCTTACAGGGATTTCTACTTTTAAGATGGCAGTATTAAGTTAGCCCTGCCCACTTCTTTCTGAATTCATTCCAAAACAAGAAAAATGAAAAATAGAAATGCAAATTTCACCTTTGTTGAGGAAGGGCTGCCAAATTAAAGTTCCAGCCAGGGGCAGGTGGATGTTGAAAGATGTCTGACACCAAAGACCTTAAATGAGCTTGGCAGAGCACAAATTTCATCAAAGAGGGCAGAATCAACATCATCTTTTGAGGAGCAACTGGTCTACAGTGAATAGGCTGTCTATGAGAGCATCTCTGGACCCCGTTTGGCTCCACTGAGGAGAAGGGGAAGTGGTATAAACAAGAAAATACCTAGGTATGCCATCTCTGTAGGAAATAGTCTGTTGGGGTAGGAGGCAGACTGGAGAAGATAGGTTCAATAATAACCAGTCTTGCAACTGCCAATCTCTTCTTTCTTCTGGAAAGAAGTAAAGGCTACATCAACATGTACACATATGCATACACACAACCCTGTGTATCATAAAGTGCATCCCTGTAAATGAGAGAGGCTCTCTGCTGGATGCTATCATAGCCTAGTCCCTGCCCCATAAACTCTCTGCAAAACAGCTGGTTAAGAAAGATCTCAACTCAGTCGAATATGAGTCAGAATAGAAAAGAAACTATCAGAAGAGCTCTACAAAGATACTGTAAGAAAAGAAGGTAATAATTAGAGAAAACGAATAGACAAAGAACACATAAAAATTGTGTTGCCATAGAGCTAAAGGAAATTGTGCCAAATGAGCATAAGCAAACAAACAATAAATTTAAAAAAAAAAACCTCAATGAAAAAGATCACATATAAAATAAGAGCTCAAGGAAGAAGTGTCAAGACAACTGAGAGACAAAAAATGAGCTAGAAGAGCTCAGGAAAGAAGTGGAAGAGAAGCAAAGTCATCACAAAAATTAGGGAGCCATCAGAGGCAACAAAATGGTAAACAGACACTGCTCAAAATACAAAAGTAGGATTAAGAACGTGATTGGTAAAGTCAGCAAAGCAAAATGGAAATGAGTAGTTAAAAAGGATCAGAAAAGGAACCTGATAGCTATGGAAGACGAAAGAGACAATAGACTTATTCATATACATAAATAGACCAAACATTACTTGTTTTATATGTGATCTTTTTACTAAAAGAAAAAAAAGAATAGAAAATATATTTGGAGAAATAGAATCACAAAACATTTTCCAGAAATAAGATATTTAAATCTACACACAAAGCACAACCAAACCAAACTAAACTAAACCAAACTAAACCAAACAAAACCCCAAATGTAAACTATCTCAGGAAAAGTTGATACAAAAATAATAACCTAAAAGGAAAAAAAAGACTCTTTTACCATCCAAACAAACAAACAAAGAACTGAAACAAACAAAATAAAACGAAAACAAAAACAAAATTTCTTTTCTAAGAGTGAAAATTGGGTTGGTTTCAGAGTTTTTCACAGCAACATGCCATGCTGGAAGACAATGGAACATGCTTACAGTAACCTCATTAAGAATTAAATTTAAAAAAAATCTATGGTCAAACTTTTGTTCAGGTATAAATGCTGCACCAAATATCTAATAACCCAGAAAATGTGGTTACCAGGATCTTGTCTGGAGTAAACTACAAGCTGAACTTCAATCAATCAGTAGGAGGATGGAAAAACTATGGCACAAGGATAGGTGCTGCGTTTTTAACAATTTAGTTTAGGATTAAGACAAAAAAAAAAAAACTGTGGCAATTATGGTTACATAAAATAATGTAAATTTTAATGAACTGTAATGCCATGAAAAACATGGAAACTGACAAAATTCAGAAGGTGAGGGGAGATACAAGGTGGGAGGTAGCCAAGGGCCAAAAGTTACAAATTAAGTCTAATGAATCAAATAATACAGGGAACTGTATTTAAAATTGTGAGATTATAAGATTAGCAGAACTATCATGATCATCAACATCATCACCACCATCAACTAAAATTGGGTAGGATAGAGAAATGAAAAATGGGAGAAATATGTAAATTTCATCATTTTTTTTTCCAGGTTAGAGAATCTTTAATTGTCAATAAGATGGTGATAGACAATAGCTACTAAGGACATACATGATTAAGTATATTATATTTAGTATTATAAAGATAACCACTTAAAGAATGAAAAATATTAAAAATTTCTAAACTATAACTATGAACCCCCACATAAACTAAATTTAAAAACAAAACAAAACACAGACCATAAGGTGAAATAAAAGCAGAAAACATGTAATGTTACAACTAAGTCCAAGCATACCTATCAAACGAAAAAATATAAATGGAAAAAATGTATCAATCCAAAGAAATAGATTCTTAGCTTAAATTACACAGCAAAAAAGAAAATTGTATGCTGTGTACAGGAGACAAAACAAAATGACTGGAAAGTTGAAAATAAAAGGATGGGCAGAGGCCTAATGGTCAAAGGCAATCAAGCAAACAAAAACAAACACAAAAACAAAAACTAGAGATCAACTTTAATATCAGACATATCAAATTAAGTTGAATTCAGTGCACAAAACAGTATAATGACACAAAGATGGGAACTTTATTGCAATCTACAGTACTGCTCTAAATATTATGAGCATTTACGCACCAAAGAATATAGCAGCAAGTTATTAAGCTGAAAGGCAACACATATAAAAATAAAGGCAGAGACACATGAAAGGTAAAAGACTAATATAATTTCCTCAGTTCAAAGGAATTAGAGAATGCTGTTTTTTAATTCAAGTATAGTTGACTTACAACATTATATTAGTTTCAGGTGTACAGCGCAGTGATTCAATGTTTTTACAGATTATTACAGATTATAGTAGTAAAATCTTTTACAGCAACAGAAGTTGGACTAATGGCTATAATTTCCTGTGTTGTACAACATATCATCGCTGCTTATCTATTTAATACATAGTCCCTTTTTAAAAAATTAATTAATTAATTTATGGCTGTTTTGGGTCTTTGCTGCACCCGGACTTTCTCTAGCTGTGGCTAGTGGGGGCTACTCTTCATTGCGGTGCATTCTCTTGTTACAGAGCACGAGCTCTAGGCATGCAGGCTTCAGTAATTGTGGCACACGGGCTCAGTAGTTGTGGCTCGTGGGCTCTAGAGCTCAGGCTCAGTAGTTGTGGCGCACGGGCTTAGTTACTCCTTGGTATGTGGGATCTTCCTGGACCAGGGATTGAACCCGTGTCCCCTGCATTGTCAGGCGGATTCTTAACCACTGCACCACCAGGGAAGTCCCTGTACATAGTCTCTTAATCCCATACCCCTACCTTGCCCTCCCCCATCCTCTCCTTATTGGTACCCACTAGTTTGTTTTCTGTATCTGTGAGTCTGTTTCTGTTCTGCTATGTACATTCATATTTTTTATTTTTTAGATTCCACATATAGTATTTGTCTTTCTTGTTCTAACTTATTTCACTAGATGTAATATTCTTCAGGTCTATCCACATTGCTGCAAATGGCAAATTTCATTTATTTATGGCTGAATAGTATTCCATGGTATATATGTACCACAACTTCTTTATGCATTTGCCTGTTGATAGACACTGGGTTGCTTCTATATCTTGGCTACTGTAAATAATGCTGCGATGAACATTGGGTGCATGTATCCTTTAAAATTAGTGTTTTCATTTTTCCAGGTATATACCCAGGAGTGGAACTGGTGGATCTTACGGTAGTTCTACGTGTAGTTTTTTAAGGACCCTCCATATTGTTTTCCATAGTGGCTGCACCAATTTACATTCCCGCCAACAGTGTACATGGGTTCCCTTTTCTCCACATCCTCTCCAACATTTGTTATTTGTAGACCTTTTGATGATCACCATTCTGACAGGTGTGAGATAATCTCTCATTGTTTTGATTTGCATCTCCCTTAATAATTAGTGATGTTAAGCATCTTTTCATGTGCCTGTGAGCCATCTGTATGTTTTCTTTGAAAAAATGTCTCTTCAGTCTTCCGCACTTTTTGATTGGATTGCTTTTTTTATATCGAGTTGTAAGTGTTTTTTATATATTTTGGATATTAGCCCCTTATCAGTCATATCATTTGTAAATATTTTCTCCCATTCTGTATGTTGTCTTTTCATTTTGTTGGTGGTTTCCTTTGCTGTGCAAAAGCTTTTAAGCTTAATTAGGTCCCATTTGATTATTTTTGCTTTTATTCCAAATAATATTGCTGTTTTAAGTCAAAGAATGTTCTGCCTATGTTCTCAGCTAGGAGTTTTATGGTTTCAAATCTTACATTTAGGTCTTTAAACCATTTTGCATTTATTTTGGTATAAGATGTAAGGAAATGTTCTAATTTCAGTCTTTTACATGTGGCTGTCCAGTTTGCCCAACTCGACTTATTGAAGAGTCTGTCTTTTCACCATTGTATGTTCTTGCCTCCTTTGTTATAGATTAATTGACTATAAACACGTGGGTTTAATTCTGGGCTCTCTATTCTGTTTCACTTGTCCATGTGTCTGTTTTTGTTACAGTACCATGCTGTTTTGATTTCTGTAACTTTGTGTATAGTCTGAAGTCTGAGAGGGTGATACCTCCAGCTTTGTTCTTTTTTTCTCAAGATTGCTTTGGCAATTCGGGGTCTTTTCTGGTTTTATATATATTTTAGGATTATTTATTCTAGTTCTGTGAAAAATATCATGGGCATTTTGGTAGGGATTGCATTAAATCTGTAGATTGCTTTGGGTAGTATGTCCATTTTAACAATATTAATTCTTCCAATCTGAGAGCATGGAATATCTTTCCATTTCTTTGTATAATTTTTAGTTTCCTTCATCAGTGTTTTATAGTTTTCAGAGTATATGTCCTTTGCCTTCTTGGTTACATTTAGTCCTAGGTATTTTATTTTTTTGCTGTGATTTTTTTTGTGTGTGTGTGGTATGCGGGCCTCTCACTGTTGTGACCTCTCCCGTTGTGGAGCACAGGCTGTGGACGTGCAGGCTCAGCAGCCATGGCTCACGGGCCCAGCCACTCCACGGCATGTGGGATCTTCCTGGACTGGGGCATGAATCCGCATTCCCTGCATCAGCAGGTGGACTGTCAACCACTGCACCACCAGGGAAGCCCTTGATGTGATTTTTAAATGAGATTGTTTTGTTACTTTACCTTTCTGATAGTTTATTATTAGTGTACAGAAAAGCAACAGATTTCTGTATATTAATCTTGTATCCTAAAATTTTACTGAATTCATTTATTAGTTCTAATAGCTTTTTTGGTGGAGACTTTAGAATTTTCTATATAAAGTACCATGCCATCTGCAGACAGTGACAGTTTTACTTCTTCCCTACAAATTTGGATGTCTTTTATTTCTTTTTCTTGTCTGTTTGCTGTGGCTAGGACTATCAAGTGGTGAGAATGGGTATCCTTGTCTTGTTCCTGAATTTAGAGGAGAGGCTTTCAGCTTTTCACTGTTAAATATGATATTAGCTGTGGGTTTGTTGTCAATGGCCTTTATTATGCTGAGATATGTATCACTTTGATGAGAATTTTTATCATGAAAGGATGTTGAATTTTGTCAAACTTTTTTTGGTATATTGAGATGATCATGTGATTTTTATTCTTCTTTTTGTTAATGTGGTGTATCACACTGATTTGTGAATATTGAACTATGCTGGCATCCCTGGAATAAATCCAACTTGATCATGGAGTATGATCCTTTTTCTATATTGTTGGATTCAGTTTGTTAATATTTTGTTGAGGATTTTACATCTATATTCATCAAAGATATTGACTTGTAATTTTCTTTTTTTCTGTCTTTACCTGGTTTTGGCATCAGGGTAATGGTTGCCTCATAGAATGAATTTGGGAGTGTTCCATCCTCTTTAGTTTTTTGGAATAGTTTGAGAATAATAGGTATTAGCTCTTCTTTATATGTTTGGTAGAATTGCCCCGTGAAGCCAGGTGATACTGGACTTTTGTTTGCTGGGATTTTTAAAAAATTATAAATTAAATGTCACTACTAGTGATTGGTCTGTTCAAATTTTCTGTTTCTTCTTGATTCAGTCTTGGCAGATTGTATGTTTCTAGAAATTTTTCAATTTTTTCCATGTTGTCCAATTTTTTGTAATATTCTCTTATGATTTTTTGTTATTGTATCTCTGCTTTCATTTCTTATTTTATTTATTTGGGTTCTCTCTCTTTTCTTCTTGGTGAGCCTGGCTAAAGGTTTATCAATTTTGCTTATCTTTTCAAAAAACCCGACTCTTGGTTTCATTGATCTTTTCAATTTTTTTTGTCTCTATTTTATTTCCTCTCTGATTATTATTTCCTTTCTTCTGCTGACTTTGGGCTTTGCTTGATCTTATTTTTCTAATTTCCTTAGGTGGTAGGTTGTTTATTTGAGATTTTTCTTGTTCTTGAAGAAGGCCTGTATCACTATAAACATCTGTCTTAGAACTGCTTTTGCTGCATCCCATAGATTTTGGAATATTGTGTTTCCTTTTAAATTTGTCTTGAGGTATTTTCTGATTTCCTCTTTGATTTCTTCATTGACCCATTGGGTTTTTAAAAATTTTTTTGTAAATTTATTTATTTTATTTTATTTTCTTGGCAGTGTTGGGTCTTTGTTGCTGCACGCGAGCTTTCTCTTGTTGCAGGAAGTGGGGGCTACTCTTTGTTGTGGTGCGTGTGCTTCTCATTGCAGTGGCTTCTCTTGTTGCAGAGCATGGGCTCTAGGCATGCAGGCTTCAGTAGTTGTGGCATGCGGGCTCAGTAGTTGTGGCTCATGGGCTCTAGAGTGCAGGTTCAATAGTTGTGGCGCACAGGCTTAGTTGCTCCACGGCATGTGGGATCGTCCCAGACCAAGGATCAAACCTGTGTCCCCTGTATTGGCAAGTGGATTCTTAACCACTGTGTCCCCAGGGAAGTCCTGACCCATTGGTTTTTTAATATAATATTGCTTAGTCTCCACATGTATGTTCTTTTCCCATTTTTCTTTCTGTAATTGATTTCTATTTCATATCACTGTGGTCAGAAAAAAGCTTGATATAATTTGTGTCCTCTTAAATTTGTTAGGACTTGTTTTGTGGCCTAGCATGTGATCTATTCTGGGGAAAGTTCCATGTGCACTTGAAAATAATGTATTCTTCTGTTTTTTGCATATAATGTCCTATAGATATCTATTAAGTTTAACTGCTCTATTTTGTCACTTAAGACTGCTGTTGCCTTATTGACTTTCTGTCTGATGATCTGTCCATTGATGTAAGTGGGGTGTTAAAGTTCCATACTATTATTGTATTATTGTCAATTTCTCCCTTTATATCTGCTAGTATAGTATTTGCTTTATATGTATATGTGTTCCTGTATTGGGTGCATATATGTTAATGAGCATTAAATCCTCTTCTTGTATTGATCCTTTTATAATGCCCTTCTTTGTCTTTTGTTATAGCCTTTGTTTTAGAGTGTATTTTGTCTGATATGAGTATTGCTACCCCTACTTTCTTGTCATTTCCATTAGTATGAAATATCTTTTTCTTTTTCTACCCTCTCACTTTCAGTCTGTGTGAACTTTTAGCTCTGAAATGAGTCTCTTGTAGGCAGCATATAGAAGGATCTCTTTTTTTTTTAACCCAGTTAAAAAAGACACCCTATGTCTTTTGATTGGAGCATTTAGTCCATTGACATTAGAGTAATCATTTAGAGGTTTGTACTTATTGGCATTTTATTACTTGTTTTCTGGTTGTTTTGTAGTTCTTCTCTGTTTATTTCTACTTTTTATTTCTTGCCTTGTGGTTTGATGATTTTCTTTAGTAGTAAGCTTATGTTCCTTTCTTTTTAGTTTTTGTGTATCAATTGCAGGTTTTTGATTTGTGGTTACCATGGGGTTCATATATGTTGAGCTATAACTATATCTGCCTGTTTTAAACTAGTAGTCATTTAAGTACAAACACATCCCAAAAGATCTACATTTTTACTCTCCTCTCTCACATTCTGCCATATTTTACATCTTCATGCTTATCCCTTAACATTTTATTGTAGATAGGTGATTTTATAACTTTTTGGTCTTTTAATCTCCCTACTGGATTATTTAAGTGGTTGCTCCTCAGTCCTTCCTATATATTTTCCTTTCCTAGTGACATTTTCCATTTCCTATAGAATCTTACTCCTTTTCCCCTTAGAGAAGACCCTTTAAATTTCTTTTAAGACAGATTTAGTACAGATGAACTCTTTTAGTTTTTGTTTGCCTGAGAAGTTCTTGATCTCTTTTTCAGGTCTAAATAATAATCTTGCTGGGTGGAGTGTCCTAAGTTGCAGGATTTTTTTCCTTTCAGCTCATTGAATACATTATGCCACTCCCTTCTGGCCTGTGATAGTATTATGTAAATTCCCCTGTATGTGACTCTCTGTTTTTCTCTTGCTGCCTTCATAATTCTCTCTTTATCTTTAACTTCTACTACTTTAAATATGATGTGTCTTGGTGTCGGTCTGTTTGAGTTCATTTGTTTAGGACCCTCTATGCTTCCTATACCTGGATATCTGTTTCCTTCTTCAGGTTTGGGAAGTTTTCAGCCATAATTTCCTCAAATACATTTTTGATCCACTTCTCTCTCCTCCTTCTGGGACCCCTATAATCTGAACGTTGGTACACTTAATGTTATTCCAGAGATCTCTTAAACTGTTTTCACTTTAAAAATTTTGTTTTTCTTTTTGCTGTTCTCATTGGGTGATTTCCATTATTCTGTCTTCTAGATCACTTATGCCTTCTTCTATATCAATTAGTCAGCTATTCATTCCTTCTAGTGTGTTTTTTATTTCAGTTATTGAATTTTTCATTTCTGATTGGGTCCTTTTATATTTTCTTGTTCCTTGATAAAATTTTCACTGTTTTCATCTATTGTTTTCCATAATTCAGCGAAGATTTTTATTTCCAATGCTTTGAATTCTTTATATGGTAAATTGTTTATTTCTGTTTCATTATTTAATTTTTCAGGATTTTTCTCTTTCTCTTATAATTAAGAGCAGTTTTTCTCCCTTTTCATTTTGCTTTAACTTTTTCTGTCTCTATGAATTCAGGTGAAACAGTTACCTATTGTTGTCTTGAATGGTTGTTCTTATGTGTGGACATCGCTATACAGACTGTGTGTGCCCAATGCCTTTGGTGGGAGAGTTGGATTTGACATGACACAAGTCACATCTTTTCTCAGGGTGTGCTGGCAGCTATCATCTTGGTGGGGGGTGGGGCTGGAGATGGAGGGGCTAAAGCTGGAACCAGGTGTGAGGCAGGATTTCCCCTCTGCTCAGTGGCCATCACCACCCTATCAGGGGTGGGGTCTGATCCCAAGCTGTCTCTGTTTCCTTGAAATGTGTGTTTTCCCCTCTCCCAGCACCAGGACCCTTGCCCCACAGCAAAGGAGTGCTGAAACAAGGGGGGCTCAGACAGGCTCTCTGCTTGTGTCAGCCACAGACAGAGGGCCAAGATTTCTCCAGTGTGCTGCCTGTGCAGGGGCCCACAGTTGTTTCCCTGGCTATGTTCAGAGGAAGACTTGGGCAGCATTAGGTGCAAGTCCCTGTTGACCCTCAGAGCAGATCACTGCCCCCAGCCTCTGCTACCCATGCCCTGTTATGGAGACGTATCACAGGGCAGGCTGGGCCTGCCTGAACTCTCAGAGTATATCAGGGCATAAACTGTGGTTGAGGGGCTGCTGCCAGAGTTCTGGGCTGCTAATGCTCTGCTTGAGCAAGTGCCAACAGTGGCTACTGCTACCCCAGCCAGGCTCTGCCCTAGGACTAGGTCACCTCTGTGTCGACAGCCGAGTCTTCTCTTTGGTTGTGGCTGCCCCACATTTAGTGCTGTTCTGTGACATAGAGTGAGTGGGGCGAGCGTTTGCTCGGCTCGGGCTGGGGTACATGAGGAGGTATACACCCACGTGATGCCTGGCAGTCACTAGGGCAGACCTCCATCAGAGAATGCTTTAAGTCACATTACACTTCTCTTGGGACTATCTATCCTTTTCAACTCCTTCTATTTGTACAAATAGCTACAAGAAAATTTGACAAAGTCTCTGTCCTGCTATAGCTCCCCTTACACACTGCATAAAGGCCAAGTTTCTCTGTGCTCTGGACCCTGCCTAGGTCTCCAGTCTTCTACTCTTCCTGTGTTCAGAGACATCCCCACAACCGGGAGTTCTCTTTTCCACACCTCCTTGCCTTTGTTTCAGCCCATGCTGTTTCCTTTCTCTGAATGCTCTTTACTCCAGCTGATACAGGAGGAGGTAAACTTTAAGACTTCATGATCACGCCACTTTTCTGGGAAACGTTCTTTGCCTCCAACCCCTGCCAGGCACAGGACACAGTTAGTGCACACTGACCCCTCACTGTAACTAACCCAGTTCTTTAAGACTGAGGCAACTGAGATATCTTTACTCCATATCATCCCTCATTCTTCATATGCAGTTAGGTACTAAGTCCTGCCATCTCTTTCCCTATTATTTTTCCATTCCCTCTGTAACACCTAGCCATCACCCCCCTGCACTCCTGAGCGCCTCTTCTCTGAGTATTTTGCCACCAGCCTCACCCCTCCTGCTGATTCAGCATTCTGCGCCTGCACCCATTGTCCTAAAGCACCACTTTGTCAAGCTAGCTCCTTTGCTCCAAGGTCTCCAGTAGGATCCCTTTCTTTTACAGTCAATTCCTTCAACTGATATCGAAGCTTTCTGCACCTGGACATGATGCCCTTTCCAAAATGGTTGTCCATCACTCCCATCTCATATACTGTTTCAGCCACACCAACAATCCCTCCAAGGATTCTATGCACACATGCTATCACTATGGCCTTGCTGACATGCACCTTAATTTACTTCCTCACCTTCTCTCCCCTTTCTTTGCCTACACCTCCAAATCCTGCTTCAAGAACAACTGCAAGGGCAACCTACCGGGCCCACTAGCCCATGATCTCTACTCCAAGCTCTTTTGATATTTATTACCAACACCCAGCTTGGTTTTATCATAATTTGTGCTATGAATTGCATTTATTTGGACATGTTTATCTCATTTGATAGACAGTAAGCCTCAGGAATGATATCTTGTGCTTTTCCTACATTGCCCTTGACATCCTGCAAGGAACCAAGAATGTAGTAGGTGCTCAGTAATCATATATGCTTTTTAAAACCTACAGAATCTGTTGCTTCTGTCTGTGTCTTTTAGCAGGATGCCAGCTCACCTGAGTCCTAAGCCTTAAACAGCCTCCTTCACTGCCCCCCCTCCCTTGCAGGATTATAGTGACCCAATTTCTAACTGTCATTTTCTAATTATTCACCTAGCCTAATTAATTAAAAGAGTTGTTTAATATTTTAAAAACTGCTTCCCTATCCATCATCTTGGTGGACCCCCACATGATACTGTGTCACATGCAAGATGGGGATTGTCAGTTCATCTTACAAACAAGGAAATAAAGTGAGTGCATCACTGGTGCAAGTGAGGCCAGACCCCCCGTTTCTGTTTCCAGTCGTATATTCTTTATATCAGAGAAAGCTGTGTCTTTACGTCAGGTTTCTAGAACTTCTCTCTGGAAGTATGAGTATGTATTTTAAAACATTGATTTTTGTTAAAAATGTCTCTTTATTTTGCTTTTGTTTTCTCCTTCCTTGTGAAGATACTGCCCTCTCCCCTGACAGTAAGTGTTCTTTTTCTTTCCTGAATGATGGCCCCACTCCATCTCCTTTGGTTTTCTTCACCTGAGTTTCCACTTAGCCCTGCCACCCCCTGGAGAACCATTCTGGCTTAATGCCTCCTGCATCCTTTCAAATTGTTCTTGTTCCTCAGCTTGGGATTTCCTGCAGGGCTGGCCTTCTCAGCTAATGAAGAGTGTCTAGCTGAAGGCACTGTTCCTGACCAACTTTCCCAATCCTGCTGGGAGGCGGGGGTGGTAGCTGGTGGGAGAGGTGGGAGTCCTGCCTTGCTACTCTGGGCTTGCAGTCAGGAGGCTCTGTTCATGCAGGTCTGGAACTTGTAGGTACCTGGTTTTGTTCTGAATGATCCCCCTCTCCCCTCCTTCTCCCCACCCCTACACTGTATCTTTAAAATTTTCCACTTTATCTTCCTCCAAGAGAGTTCATTCACATTGTATTTTTTCTTTTTCTAAATTGTTCAATGGTATCACTTTATCTTTCATGGGGGAGGAGTGGGAGAGTGATACTTATGCCCCAGACTAATTGAGTAACAGTGACATTTTATTATGTATTTTGGAGAGATGTTGGGGTCATCCCTCAGTATAACTGTCCATTAAAAAAAGTGGGTTTTAAGTTGTCACAATCCTAGTAGCAGATATCTATTATTTTTGTTCCCTTTTCTGTCTCTACTAGTCTTAAAGGGGAACAGGTAACCAGCCTGGCTGCATCATAGAATCTCATCTTCTTGGCTATCAGATTGGTCCAAGGGGTGCCCATGTGACCCAAGCTAGGCCAGCCAGAGCCCTTCCCTAGGAATTTCCAAGTGGAGCTGGACAGAGGAAGCCAACTTTCCCATCTGGCTATTGAATCATCAGGATATGAAGCTGTAGGGGCTAACGCCAAATCCTCAACAACAGCCAATTTGAGGAAATGACATAACATCCACAGAGAAATGTAAATAGAGATACAGGGATGGGTGGTATTAAAATCCCCAAATCTAGTTATTCATGAAGCCAGCTCCCACCCCTGGTTTTCCCGGAGTTGGCTACATGAGCCTATAAATCACCTTTTACTGCTCAAGCGAATTTAATTTGTTAATTGCAACCAAGAGAGTCCTGCTAATATAATCCCTTCTGTCTGTAACTTCTCCTATCAGAAGTCCCTGGCTGCGCTGCGGAAGACCAAGTATCTTTACAGTGTAGCACTGGGGTCTACTAGGGGGTTGATTCCTATCTGCTTATGAACCATAAAAGTCCTGCCCACATGGCCACTGTCTGATCATTGGTAGATAAGGCATAAAATGCATGTGTCCCTGCAAGAATGAGAGTCCCGCGAGGCAGGGAACTCTGCCTGCCTTGTTCACTGATGTGCCCATCTGTCTTCACAGGGCCAAGCATGCCTTGGGTGCTTGATGAATATTTGTTGAGTGAAAGAATCAGGGAATGTGGCCATGCATTCATTCACAGGGTCATGCAGAGGGCTAGGCTGCCTCTCTTTCTTCCCAGACACCTTCTGTCACTGCCCACTGCATCTGAATTTAACCCTCCCCTCAGGGCAACCTCAACTTAACGGCCTAGCTTCATCTCTTATGCTCTCCTGCTTGTTCAAAGTAGGAGATAAAAGTTACCCCAACTGCAGCCTATTTCTGAAGCCTCTGTGCCTTTGCCTGGGCAATTCCATCCATCTGGAAGCCACCTTCTCTCTGACTTCACAGTCTCATGTTTTGAACTCACGCCTCAAGGCCTGGCTCAGAAGGAGCTCATGCTGTGTGGCAGGCCTTGTAGTGCCTGCAGAGCCTCAGCACATTCTTTCAGCCTTCATGTTCAGCAACTCATATTAATAAGAGCTACTAATGAACACACCATCTATCCCCCCGTAGACGCCAGGCCCTTGAGTGCAGCTCTCCTGTCTCTCTTTGTCATTGGCCATCATCTTTTCCTCTGCCCCCTCTTCAGCTCCGCCCACCACCACCATACTTCCCCACCAACCAAGTTCTAGCACAGTCTCACCAAAGTGGATGGCCAGGGAATATTATCATACATGAGTAAGTCTGTGCACCTTGGTGCAAACCAGTAAGGTCTGGCCTCACTGGGACAAGCACGTGAAATCAGGCTGCAGGGCTCATCTGCAAAATGGGGTTAAAAAATGACAGACTTGGGCTTCGCTGGTGGTGCAGTGGTTGAGAGTCCGCCTGCCGATGCAGGGGACACGGGTTCGTGCCCCGGTCTGGGAGGATCCCATAAGCCGTGGAGCGGCTGGGCCCGTGAGCCATGGCCACTGAGCCTGCGTGTCCAGAGCCTGTGCTCCGCAACGGGAGAGGCCACAACAGTGAGAGGCCCGTGTACCGCAAAAAGAAAAAAAAAAAAAAAAAAAGACAGACTTTATCATGGTATGGCTGACAAAATGCACAGCTTGTGGAAAGTTCTTAGCCCAACACCTGGCGCACAATTAAGTGCTCAATAAATGCTAGTCGTTGTTGCTGATTGGTCTTAGGTGCCTAGAAAGCTAGGAGGATACATTTCTTTCCATTTCCTATCCAGTCGAGGTCTCTGTTATTTACAGTCTGACAATGATCTCCATTTCCTGCCTAGTGATGTAGCTTCCAGCACATCTACCCGCTTCAAGGTTCACCCCTGTATGGCCGCTTCTCAGCCAGCCAAGCAGCCGGCTGGCTTCTCCCCTGTTGGAGTCCACCTCTTGCCACAGCTCCGCCACCTCCTGGGCCAGAGGTAGGAGCCCTTGCATGGATGCTCCTCCATTCACTGCCCTGCCTGGTTCTGGGAGAGAAGGGACAAAACTGATGTGAAGCAAACTGGTGATTGCATTGAACTCCCTTTGCCACCCGAGGTGTCAGTAATGAGGCCCGATGAGGAAGTGCAGTAGGTTTGGGTGCTTTCTCCTATTTTCCCTTCTGCACATATATGCAGTTGGCTCTGGAGCCTCCACTTCTCTCGGTGATCCCCATACAGCTCCCGAGGCAAACGATGCGATGCCGCTTCAAGGCAGAGCTTGCTCTCTTCCTCTCCTTTTGTGTCTGCGGTTCTCTCTTGGTCTCTGGCTCTCCTCCATCTGTCTTACTCTATGTACTGTTTTTTTCTCTCTAGCTCATAGCTCTGTGATTCCAGCTCTTGCTTTTCTATGTTTCTCTAGCTCTCCCTTCATCTTCTGTTTCCGTCAGTCTCCCTCATCCGAACTCTCCCTTCTCCCCGCCCCTCACATGCATCTCTGCTTCCCAGCTCTCCTCCCTGCCATGATGCTGCAGTGGTGAGAAGGGGACCGTTGATCTTTCAGACAGGCTCTGCCAACCTCACCACCTCTCTCCTGCTGCTGGCAATTATCTGGAGGTTGGCACAGGGCCCGGAAACTGCTGCTTGCCCTGCCTCGCAGCTCAAGGCCTGCTCCTCCATGCCAGCTCCCTTGGAGGACGGCTTGGGGCCGTGCCCAGGATGTGACAACCTGCAAAGGTCACACATACTCCGAAGAAGATGGACTGCTCTACGAGTGGAATTGACATTGGGCAGACTTGCAAATGTCCCTCCAGACTTTCCAGCATTTCACAGTGGTGAGGAATGAGCAGCAAAAAATAGAAATTGTAAATGGTACACAGTGTCTCTACCACACCCCCCAACACCCACCCCCACCTCCACACCCCTATACCTTAACATAGCATACATCCATTTTTAAATTTCTTTGTTTCTTTTTTTTAAAGGGTAGAATTTGAACCTACCTTAATTGAAATATTATAACTAATTCATCCACATGACTTCAATAAAGGTTGACAGTGTGCTTGGTACCACCAGGCTAGGAGCGGACCTTACATTTACAGGACGTTGTGCAGTTCTGTAAACCAAGTCACAGCTATGACCTGCCACTCTCTCTCAGAAGCCAATGGGATTTCCGAGTTGACAAGGACTTGTGAGGCTATTTATGCCAAGCCCCTCATTTTGGAGCTAGAAAATCCATGGTCCAGTGAGACTGAGAAAGTTACCCAAAGTCAGCCAGCTAATTGGTAGAAAAGGTCAGACAGGAACTCAGGTTTTCAGGTTCCTGATAAGGCCCCACATTACTCTGCACCCTGCACCCCTGCTGGGGAGGTCTGGTAGTTATTACCCTTTAACAAGGAGGAAACTCACCCTCCAGAAAGACAAATGATTCTGCCCAGGTCACTCGGTTTTTAGGTGTTCGAGTTCTAATGTCTTCTGATATCTCATTTAGTTAAAAATATGTTCTCCCAACCAGTCAACTAACCTCATGAAGCATCCTGGTTATCAGAGACATTGAGAAAAGGCCGGGCAGCGCTGGTCACCTTGGGCTGATTTGAGCCTTCTCAGCTGGTTCTGAGCATGGATACTCTTTTCATCAAATCTAAAGCGAAGCCCTGTCATAAAGAGCTTACTCTGTTTAGTGAGCCTTTCCCTGAGGGCTAGTGTGCGTCGTGGGTTCACTGCATGGCAGGCTCCGCCGTACCCACCGTGCTCCTGGTGCTGCATTCGCTTATTCGGAGACCTTGGTACCCGGGGGTTCGTGGCTCACCCGCCACCAGCCTCAGGCTCACAGTGGGGATTTACCTACATGCGCTGTGGTGCTGCCTCACTCAGCATGTGGAAGACCCAAGAGGAAACAGAGTGTGCACAAAAGATGACTGAAGGGTAACAGAGGACCCTACAGACCTGGCGATGACCAGATCGTGGCTCACTATTGGGTCAAGTGTAAAGTGGCAGGCTGAATGACCTTGGTTGTTCCCCTGTGTCCTTTAGTTAATAATAAAAGCCGTCACTTACTGAGCATCTACAATGCACAGGACACTATGTCAGAGGCTTCACATGAATTGCCTCCCTTAATCCTCGCCGCCACCCCCACGAGGTTGGGGCCATCATTGTCGTCTGTTTCCCTGAGGCTCAGGGAGGTCAAGGCCACCTGGCTGCCGGGTGAGGGAGCAGAGTATTGAGTTCAGGCCTTCTAACCACAGGCTCATCCTGGCTCCTCCCAACTCTTCCCTGCTGCTTCCTAGTATGCCCCCGTTTCCAGGGAGCCCAGATTAGAGTGAGCCCAGATTCACTGCAGTGAATTCGTGATCCATGGCTCATGGGAAGGGAGGGACAGCAGAGCCACTGCATTAGTGGTAGCAGATGGGGCTCTTTACTCGGGGAATGGGGGCTGAACATGATTGTGTGCTTTCTGGGCTCCCAAGGGCATTCTGTATCACAGCACATTATAAAAATGGACACATCAAATATAATCACCCTGAGGGAAACAGAAAGTGAATGCATGTTCAGCATGTTCTGTTTTTAAAAGGGGAGGAATAATCACAATGATGTCAACAATAATAACAGAGATCATACGTTGAGCACTTAGTAGGCGACAAGCAGTTTGCTGTATGTCTCATTTGTACTTCACAAAAATCTGTGAGTTAGTCATTATCCCATTCTGCAGGTAAGGAAATTCAAGTCCAAAGATGTTAAAAACAAACAAAAAACCTTCACACAAAACCTCTGCAGATTTATTCATAGTTTAAGTGTAGGACTGGGATTCAAATGTCAAGCCGCCTGTTTCCAAAGCTCTTCCACCACACTGCTCTCAAGGAGGTACACACTACCATTTAGAAAGCTTTCCTGCTAAATAATGAAAACTTCAGCATGGTCCCAGTCCTTAAAGGGACATGTTTCAATTACCTGGAGCGGTCACAGAGGCAGAACAACTCCCCTGACTATACTCTTCCTCCGCTCCCTTTCAAACCATATATCTCAGAGCCCTCAGGCTCTAGTGGACAATATATACCTCCTGCCTGGCAGCTTCATGAGGGTGCCCGAAAACCAGGGGATTTACGGGCCCTGCTAGACAGCCTGCCAAGCCCTCACCTGCTCCGAATGCGGACACCTGGCTGGAGACTCAGTGGAAACCAGGGCTGGTTCTAGCCAGTCAGCTGGCTCTAAAAGTCTGTGCCTTTGGTACTGAGGTTTTATGTTCCCTTTTGATGCTGTTATGGGGGACAGTTGAAGGGAAAATTCCCTACAGTTCAGCAGACTCCAGATTTATGGAGTAGTATGAAAATATTTGCCGTGTGTTTGAAACTACTGAAGAGGGACAAAGAAATATTGTTTTCTCTGAATTTATGAAAACAGAAACATTGATTTGTTTCGCTTGGGGTTTGTCACTTTTTAAATAACTTGATGTTTTCGGGTGATTAGAGAGAGCCAAGTTTCTTGCAGGTAAGACTGGCGCCTGGGGAAATGGAAGTTTGTTTCTTGCATTTTCTCCACAACCCCCTGTATCCCTCCTGCCCCACGTTCCTTTTTTTTTCCTTGTTGAATTATTTTTTAATTGAAGTATAGTTGATTTACAATGTTGTGTTAGTTTCAGGTGTACAGCAAAATGATTCAGTTATACATACATATATATCTATTTTTTCAGATTCTTTTCCCTTATAGGTTATTACAAAATACTGAGTATAGTTCCCTGTGCTATACAGTAGGTCCTTGTTGGTTATCTATTTTTTATATAGTAGCTTGTATATGTTAATCCCACCCATGTTCCCTTTTTAACTCCCCCTGCAATGATCCCAGGGTCCCACATCACCTCAGACTTTCCCAGGGAGGAAAACAATCTTAGCATTAATTCACGGCAATTATGAAAAATTCATGGGTCACAATTCCTTTTGTATTTTTTTTTTGCGGTACGCGGCCTCTCACTGTTGTGGCTTCTCCCGTCGCGGAGCACAGGCTCCGGACGCGCAGGCTCAGCGGCCATGGCTCACGGGCCCAGCCGCTCCGCGG
>NC_041232.1:59677049-59740343 GCF_002837175.3 Physeter macrocephalus | reverse complement strand
GCGTCGGCAGGCGGGCTCTCAACCACTGCGCCACCAGGGAAGCCCCCTTTTGTATTTTTGTCTTAAAAAAAACTACAGATAAGTAATGCTACCTCACCCAAGTATACTCTTACTCTCAATTGATGTAATTTTAGGCACTTGTGAGAGAAATAAGTTCCAATGGAATTTAAAGTTCTTCTTCTTCTTCTTTTTTTTTTTTTTTTTCATTGCCCTTCATGCTCTATCACATAAGCAATGCTGGGTTCTGCCCAAACATGAGGCTGGCTCTGACTAAAAACAGGGATTTTTGCTTCAGAACCACTTCTTGAAGATGCTTTGATCTCAAATATCTGTATGAGGCTGCCTAACAGAGTTGAGGGATCGTTCTCAGGGCCAAAAATAAATCGGAGTAGGTCCTATAGAAAGATTAGTCTGGTGCTACCTAAGGATGGCTCAGAATGCTACTCCTAGCAGAGGAGAGAAAAGAGAAATGCAATTCTCGTTAATCAATTGCCCAGTTGCACCCAAGCTCGGCAGTTCCTGGAGATGACCCTGTCACTCAGATTCATCCTCACGTTCTTCAACGTCTCTTGATGCAAAGGAACATCTCTGAGAGGGACCACAGCAATGCTCTCCCCAGTGCAAGTTCCCCCAATGCAACAAAAGCTTCTAGCACACTTTGATTTACCTCTGCATGTCTGCTCAGCAACTAACCTAAGACCAGCAGGTTGTCAGGGTCAGGAATAATAATAAGAAGAAGGACTTGGAAAGGGTGGAGGAGGAAATAGAAGATAGGGGTAAAGTGGGCAGAAGCAAGGAGTGAGTTTTTGGGGGACAATAAAGTTAATTGGAGAAAATAATGTTGGCCTCGGATGGCCTTTGTGAAGAAGGTGGGAGGTGAAATCTGGAGGGAAAGACTGGTCCTAGGACACTAGGTATTGGGAAAAGATTTGAGAAATATCCATTCGGCTTCCAAATAAGTTAAATAAAGGCGAGCCAAAGCCTTTTCTCTCTCCAGCCTCTAAATCACACAGCAAGACTCAGGAGGCAGGAGCCAGTAAAATCTTAAAGACACACAAGGACCAGGCCGATGCATTCCGAATGCTTCTTAGGGTGAGTATTTTCTGCAACAAAGCAACATGAATTTACAAGTATCTCATTAAAGCTGCAGGGGAGGGAGACTGTGAAAAATTTCCAGGGAGGGAGAGATGGTAAAAGGAATTAATAGCACAGAACATATTAGTACCCATTATTACTAATTTAAGATGGGAACTGTTATTGATATTTTCTTTATTTAGTGCATTGGTTTGAGTAAACTTTGTTAGGGCTTTCTTAGCTTTTTTACAGCCCACACCTCTCAACCCCATTTTCCTCTAAGTTGGAATTTTTGCAAAGGAAAGTTCTATCGAGGAGGGCTTTCAGGAGCAGTCAGGAAGTCCCCTTGAATCACAAATTCTGGGCGGGCTATACCCCAAGGTGGAGTGGGGAACCCTGGTGTGTACATGTGGGATGGCACTCCAATAGGAAGACTTCAGTAAGAGGGTACAGCCCAGAGGTGGTGGTAGGGAGAAGAGGTGAAAAGTCAGTGTGTGATTTGTGGAGTGCCATCAGTGAGGTTCTCAGCCTCTATGTTCTCTCCTTTACCTTACTTTGGTGGCTGCCCAAAATGGTGCCATGTTGAACCATCATCAGTTTAAGGCAGCATTATTTCCTATCAGAAAAGAATATGCTTGAGAAGGTACTAGATCAACCACATCTTCATGCAAATGGCCTCTTAATCCCTCAGAACCCAATGGCGCTGTCTTAGAGAGAGCCAAGAAGTTAGAAGAGTCCAGAAATAGTGCACTGACCGAAGAGGATGGGCTTGGATGGGGGCACATGGGGGCACTTTGTGCCCAGTTGGAAATGGCCGAGGGTGAGAGGAAGGAGACGAGCAGGGCCGCATGCAGCTGTCTCCAGGGCTCTGCGAAGTTCCCAAGCTCAGTTTCGTGTCTTGTAGCTGGGTCACAGTGGCCTTCACCACTTATTTATATGTTCTCCTAAAGGGGAGCTCTTCCCTCAAAGCCATGGTCAAAGCCACCCAGAGGTCAAAGCATCAGAGCTTCTAGCTTCCAAATCTAGTCCCCATATTTCAGTACTGGAGGGGCCTGCATTTTCCCCAGATTCCTGAATGTCTTCTGAGCCTGCTTGTGTACCAGGCCCTGGTGAGGCCTGCAAATAGAAGGTTGCAAGTTGCCGTCCTGGCCTTCCACATGCTTCCAGTCCAGCCGCTCACCTCCCCCTTTTCACAGCGGAGGGACCTGAGGCCCAGCTGGGCTCAAGCTCACACAGCTCATTCCAGGCAACACACAGGGCATTTGTGCAGCATCACAAGGACCGCCCCCAGTGTGGCCAAGTGGGAAAGCTCTCTGAAGGACAAACAAAGTCTCTAGGAAGCAGGGATGTGAGGGCACTGAGGACAGAGTGTTTATCCTCCTCAAGAGCATCTGGAGGTCTTGTGAAGGTGTGGCCAGAGCTCAGAGAATGTCCAGTCTCCGAGACACCTCCCTTTGGGGCTGACTAGACCACCCTCTCTGTCCCCACCAAAGACACTCATTAGCTTGGAGCTTGGGAGAAGGGGAGCCCTGGGGAGAGGTTAGCTTCTCCTACCTGGGCTGGAGCTCTTTTCACTGCCAGAGTGAGTTTGGATTCGACAAGTACTCTTACAGAATCATTCACTCAGTGGATGTGCTGCGCTGACAGACTGAGGGATCTCCACAGTCCAGCCCCAGCCCCGAACTAATGGCCACACACAGTTCTCTCAGCTCAGCTCTTCCCCATTATACACAGAGCACCTCAGTATGATTGTCCCATTTCACTGCCATTTGTACCCAAGGTATAGCTTTCTGTACATCAGGATATTGACTTGCAGCAAACCTTTTGTAGGTTTTCTAACTTTACCAGAACTGTGAAAGGTTATGGGGCAGGGTCACTTCACATACCATCCAGACTTTGGGAGACATGACTCCCCCCCACCATCCCCCACTCTGCTGTCACAGCTCCACAAACCTATGAGGACACTGGGACTCAGGGACTATCACATGACTAGTAAGTGTGCTCTTGGGCAAGTTGAAAATCTCTCTGGGTCCCAGCTTGCTCTTCTGCAGAAAAAGGAAGCTGAGCTAGAAATATTCTAAGCTTTCTTCCATTTCTAACTTAACTCATGGAGGTGGAAATGGCTGATGGGTCAGCAGAGGTGTTGATGAAATCAACGCAAGGCTGGTTGATCATTTCAAGTCCAATGTCGGGAAGAAAAGAAGACTCTTTTGCGAGGGGGGGGAGGTGTGAAAAGATTGAGGTGCGGGGACCCCACAGTCCAAAGGGAAGGCTTCTCTTCCTGAGCGTCACCCACTGAGTGGGGGTGTCCCTGCCCAGAAGCTGTGGGACCGCGCTGGGTTTTGCTGTAATGCCAATATCTCTTCCCTAATGTTCCGGGAAGAACATTTTCATGGGACACAAATCACCAGTCCTTCCTCCTGTGACAGCAAATGGAGACTAATGATAAAAACCGGGACTTAAGAGATGCCTTTACATTAGTGCCTGTTGCCGCGAACGTTCCAGGAAGCCCCTTTGTGCGGCTCAGTTCCTGGCTGGGGCTGTAGCAAGACAGATGTTAGGCAGCAGCGCCTCCACCCGGCAGGCATTTCTTCAACATCTATCGCCCTGAAATCCCCAGTGTAGGCTCTTTCCAGCCGCCTCAACATCAAGAGCAATCCTCCAACGTTGCACCCGCCCCTCAGCACGCCTCTCAATAGGGCTCTCTAGGGACAGCTCGCTGGTCCATGTCCTCAGCTTCCCTGACCCCGTCTCAGAGACTTTTGATTCTTGATACCAGGTCTCCATCAGAAAGTATCTGAATACTAGAAATCTCTTCTCCTCCCATCCCTAGAAGGAAGCTACTCTTATTATTTCCATTTTACAGATGGGAAAATGGAGGCACCGTGAGGTAAAGTGAACTTGGCCAAGGTCAAGTGGATGGTAAGTGTCAGAGCCAGAAGTGGAACCCAGGCAGCCCAACTCCTGAGACTGTGCTCTCGACCATGAGACTCTCTGCCTTTTTTCTTACCTTATTCACCCTTCCTGACTCCCAACCACAGCTTCCCGTTCCCCATGAAACAAGCCACCACCCAGTGACTCTCTAGCCTGTTGCTTTCAAACAATGCTCCTAGGATTCTAGAAGTCTCCCAACTTGCCTCTGGAATTCAGAGAGAAGGGGCAAAACTGTGGTGCAAAGCAAACCTGGCCACTTTCAGGAAACTCACTTTGCCACCAGAGCTGCCAAAGGTGAGGTCACGAGGAAATGGCGCTGGTTTGGATGCTTTCTTTTATTTTCCCTTCTGAACATACATGCGGCTGAATTTGGAGCTACCCATGGGGGGAGGGGGAGAGGAGGCATGTGCTGTTCCTCTCTAAACCCATCACAAGAGAGCTACACACCTGGGATCAGGTAGGGGAGCTTTTGGGGACCATTGTCCATCAAATCCATTGAAAAAAAGGGCTATTACTATTTATTCTACTCTGCTGATTCAGTCTTAAATAAGATTCAATCTTATTTGATAGCTGAATTTGAGACTCAAAGAGATTAAATATGTGAAAAAAACTCTTCAGGTATTGCAAAGTACTATGCAAGATGTGCTTTGTTATGACTTATTAATATTCAACTTTCACCCAAAGTGGAATTGATTTTTAAAATTTGTATTCATGTGTGCTCCCTAATTGGGGGGGGGAATGCCTGGAAGCCCTGAGGTCTCCAGGTTTCTGCATCTCGTGGGTCCTGAAGGCTCGCACTCCGTGAAGGCTCCATCCCTCCAGGCAAAACTTGGCTGGAATAATAAGGCATTTTCTCACATCTCCCAGCCTCACTGCCCACCTTGCACTTATTCCAAAGACTGTCTTTACCTCGGCTTTGAAAATCTGCAACAGCCCTGCAGCTGGGAAGAGAATGTATCATTTGGCTTTTTGCCCAGAAAATAAGATGCTTCAAAAAGGTCATCAAAAAAAAAAAAAAAAAGTCTCTTGGGGGAGAAAAGGAAAAAAACCTTCTCTCTCAAGGTTAATTGAGTGGAAGGTGAACTTTCATCACACGCCATCCCTCTTGCGAAAGCTGCATGGCCTTAAGTATGTGCAGAGGGCAATTCACAGGAGAGCGTGAGCCGGCTGCTGCGCAGGGACACTGTCCTCCAGAGCTGGCCTGAGCCCCAAGCCCTCGGAGAGTGTCTCCGGCATGGAGGGGCAGAGAGGACTGTGCAGACACAGTCACCATATACAGAGCCCAGGCCTCTGAGGAACAGAGAGGAGTGAAGGCTGGACACCTGCCCCCAGGGAGCTTTCACTCTTGTGGATGAAAGGAGGCCAACAGCCAGCAGCCAGTGTGAAATGAATGAGAGACGAGCTGTGTGTCTGGTGGCGCCGACTCTGCAGGTAGTGGGTGCTCAGGGCTGGCTGGGATTGCCCTGTGGTGCTGAGCTACGGGAAGCATGACTTAGTAAAGCCTTTGCACTTGTCTTTGTGGCTAGACCCACGGCTCTACCGGGGACAGTTTTACTCCCCATGGGACATTTGCAATGTCTGAGGACATTTTTTGGTCGTTACAACTGGGAGGGCGGTGCTACTGGTATCAAGTGGGTAGAGGCCAGGGATGCTGCTAAACATCCTACAAGGCACAGGTCAGTCCCCACAGTAAAGAATTATCCAGCCCCAAACGTCAATATAGTAATGTCAATGTGGGAAACCTTGCCCTAGAACTAGCTCTCACCACCCCCAGCCTATCCACATGGCTTCCTGTTCCGTTACCTTAAAGTCTCATTCCATCACTCCTCTCCCCGTTACCCTGCTTCGTTTTTTTCATAGCTCTTATCCTTGTCTGATTATGTATATCTATGCTTGTTTATTAACTGCTTTCCCACACTAGAATGTAAGTTCCAGGAGGGCAGGGATGCCAGTTTTTGTTGTTGTTGCTGTTGCTGTTGTTGTTGTTCTATGCCCAGTGTCTACAGTAGAGGACAGAGTAGATGCTCAATAAGCATTTTCCGGGTGAATGAATGAATGCTAGTCTCAAGCAGCTGTGTGACCCCGGGGCAGTCACTTAACCACTCTAACATGCACCAGGATTCTCATGTGAATAAAGAAAGCTGAGGATTAGAATGTTTCGGTGGCTCTTTCAGCATTAAACTTAATTTATTCTATAAGAAAGTGAGAATTTTGGATGACCAAGAGGGCAGCGTTCATGAGTTCCTACCTCATGCATATTGTGGGTGAATTCAACAAGCAAAGCACTTAGCCCAAGGCTACCTTCCCACCAAGGACCTGCTAGTGGCAGCCATTGTTAATTAAGTAGAATTCCACATCAGGATTAGGGTGAAGTAAGTGAAGCACTAGATTTAGGCACAAAATTGAAGGAGGTGCCAAAAGACTCATCAAGATAAATAATATCCAATATTCAAATAAAAAAAAAACAGTGAAAAAGTCCACAGTGAATGAAATATCAAGATCTTAACAAGACCAAAAGACAACCCTCAGAATGGGAGAAAATATTTGCAAATGAAACAACTGACAAAGGATTAATCTCCAAAATTTACAAGCAGCTCAAGCAGCTCAATAACAAAAAAACAAACAACCCAATCCAAAAATGGGCAGAAGACCTAAATAGACATTTCTCCAAAGAAGATATACAGATTGCCAACAAACACATGAAAGAATGCTCAACATCACTGATCATCAGAGAAATGCAAATCAAAATTACAATGAGGTATCACCACACACAGGTAAGAATGGCCATCATCAAAGAATGGATAAAGAAGATGTGGCACATATATACAGTGGAATATTACTCAGCCATAAAAAGCATCGAAATTGAGTTATTTGTAGTGAGGTGGATGGACCTCGAGTCTGTCATACAGAGTGAAGTAAGTCAGAAAGAGAAAAACAAATACCGTATGCTAACACATATATATGGAATCCAAGAAAAAAAAAAAAGGTCATGAAGAACCTAGGGGTAAGACGGGAATAAAGACACAGACCTACTAGAGCATGGCCTTGAGGACATGGGGAGGGGGAAGGGTAAGCTGCGACGAAGTGAGAGAGTGGCATGGAGATATATACACTACCAGTCGTAGGGTGGATAGCTAGTGGGAAGCAGCCGCGTGGCACAGGGAGATCAGCTAGGTGGTTTGTGACCACCTAGAGGGGTGGGATAGGGAGGATGGGAGGGAGGGAGATGTAAAAGGGAAGACATATGGGAACATATGTATATGTATAACTGATTCACTTTGTTCTAAAGCAGAAACTAACGCACCATTGTAAAGCAATCATACTCCAATAAAGATGTTAAAAAAAAAAAAGAAAAAAGCTCTTAACTAAAGAAAAGTCAGTATGACTGGTTTTTCCTTTTGCCTCAGGCTCCTGCGTGGCTGGGCACAGTGCTGCTACTGATCCTGTCTTTATCTGAATTTTTTAATATTCTGCTCATCATAGTTGTTTTGCATTAATTTTGATTTTTAAGAACATTGCCTTGAAATATGATTTTTCTTGATTACTGAGCTTTTCCTCACCTCCTAAGCACCTCCTGAAGCAATTTCGTGCCTTCCTCTCATCACCCTGGGTCCAACCCTGAGATGGGGCTGCTGGAGAGCAGTGGACATGTCCAGGGGCAGAGAGAGGCTCCTCACATCCATCCCTAAGAAAGAGAAATGGGGCGAGAGCGAGCTTTTGGGAACTGGTGGGATCTTCGAATTTGAGGGCTGGACTTCTCAGGCAACATGGGGCTGAGGAGATGGGTCTGCTTCCAAGTGAAAAGGAGGAAGACCCCCCAGACTGAGACGCTGCGGGTCCTGGTCTGCCTGGGACGGTCCTGGTTGCACCAGTTGTCTCAGAGGAGTAATTAATAATTCTTGCTGCTACTCCCTAAAGTGTCCAGGTTGGGCCATAAGCGTGTGGTCACCCTGGGTCAGGCCACTCTGGAAGTAATTGCTGCAGTGGGCCTTTCCTGACCACCACAAGGGAGAAAGACACTGCCCTCTGCTTGAGATCCGATCTCTGATGATGTCTGATGCTGTGGGAAGAATTCCTCAGACCCATCTCAGACCCTAGCTACCTTCATAGCTCTTACCCCTTACCCCATTTTTCACCTGTCTGACCTTGCCTCTGTCTAGCCAGACTCTTAGCCGCTCATGGCCTTGACTTGTGACTTGCTGCCAGCACCACAGAGAAGCTGTCCTTGGAGCAACACTCACAAAGAAGCCGATTTCCTTCTAGTCCATGGTGTTGAAGAGAAAAATGAAAATGACAAGAAAAATAATTGATACATCAAATTAATGCCAATTAAAACCCCTTATTACTATGGTATTAACTTAAACTTCTGTTCCTTTTCTGTTGTGTTGTTTGTCCTGAACTTGAAATGCATGTATGGACTAAAATGCGAGGTACCTTGGGCTTCCCTGGTGGCGCAGTGGTTGAGAGTCCGCCTGCCGATGCAGGGAACACGGGTTTGTGCCCCGGCCCGGGAAGATCCCACGTGCCGCGGAGACGCTGGGCCCGTGAGCCATGGCCGCTGAGCCTGCGCTCCGCAACGGGAGAGGCCACAACAGTGAGAGGCCCGCGTACCGCAAAAAAAAAAAAAAAAAAAATGCGAGGTACCCAGCCAGAAATGCAAAATTTCCATCTCACTTACACATAGTAAGAACTAATACAATGGATTTAGTGTGTAGTATGTAAAATCCAGTGGTAAGAAGTATTGAAACAGGAAGGGCATGCACCCTTTGATGAGTATAGATAATGCACTTGTGGGTTTTTTTTTTAATGCACTTTTTTCCCATTTTCATTGCCTATTGGATTGTTATCATTGTATATTAGTGTTTCAGACTCTGGGCTGCATACTTTACAGGCACTGTTCCTTTTAATCCTTCCCACAACTCTGACTGTGGTTATCACCCCCATTTTAGAGATGTGCAAATTGAGGCCTACAGGGGTCAAGTTGCCAAAGTCACAAAGTAGATAAATAGCAGACCTGGGATTCAAACTCAGGCTTCTCTGAGTCGAAGCTCTCAGCTAAACCCAAGCACTGTCTTGCTTCCCATCAACAGTCAGACCAGCAGCCAAGGACATCTCTTCACATATCCAGTCAAAGGGACATGTGACCAGACATCTCCCCAGCTGTCCCCACCCTTTATGTGAGCAACCCCCCAATCCTAAAATTGTTAACAGTTCTGGTTCACTGAGGTTTAACTTGATGAATGGGCAAAGAGATAAATCAGGAGGTAATTATTCACATAACCAGCAAAATTATATTTCAAAATAGAATATCATTAGTCCTTCGAATAGTTTATTGATGACCCATGATTCTTAAAATTGATGATAGAAAAGGAATCTAGAAGTAAGCTAATCAAAATCTCTTTGACCATTGAGTTAAGATGCCAAGAAACTTAAAACGAAAATGGTTTATTGGAGTATAACCGGGGATATAGTGAAAATATCTCTAAGATGATAATGTGAACATGAATAGGAGGGAGGAGTTCATTCCCCTCCATTTGATTGTTTGTTTATTTTTCAATTTGGTTTTTGGACCTAATTTTGGAAATAATTTTATCCCAACCTTTCTTCCCCTCCTTTCCGTATCCAAATCCTACCGATTCTTCAAGTCCTAATTTAATCCTAGTTTTTCATTGAACTTTCCTAATGATTACTTTTTCCTTCCCCTCAACTGCTATTTGACTCAGTCTTCATTATGGCACTTAGTGCTTGATTATTGGATTGCTTTCTAATAGTTTTATCCTTCCAAACTGATTGCACGATGAACATAGAAAGTGTATCTTCAACTTCTGGCTTCCCCCAAAGCCCCTCATCTAGGGATTGGCTCTGTAGCAGGTGCTTTCAGGGCCCCACCCATGTTCCTTGGACCCTTCAGTGGGCTCCAGCTAACTTACAACTGCTAGTTTTTGCATTTCTGTGCCTGAAGTCTCTCCTTCCTTCAGCCTCAGTGAAGGAAAGCTTGCTCTATGAATATATGGGGGACCAGAGTTTCAAAGAGTTATCCCCCCCTAGAAATAGACCTCAAATCAGTGACTCTTGGGAGTTGCTGTATAAACACCCCAACTCCCTCACTGCTTGAAATGGTTGTGAGTCATGTGTTTTGCACGATTTCCCAGAGTTTCCTCATGAGTTAGGCTCCAGTGGTACACAGCAGTAGCTGGCTAAATAAAGGATATTGCCATTATTCACTGCCTTTTCTCCCCCATATTATTTGCCCTGTTTCTCTCCTGGTGTTACCTGTGATTTCCAACTAAATGGTTTGCACTCACATCATTACCTTAGGTCTGCTTCTGGGGGAACTCAAACTAAAACAGGCATAGAGGATACAGTCAATACTGACTTGCTGATTGGCTGATTAACTGACTGTCAGAATGTTACCTTGCAGACATAGGGATTATGTGTTCTCCACTCAGAGGGCATGAGGTTGCCCTCCCCAGCAGTACTCATTCAATCCTAGTTGAGTGGAACAATGATGATGGGCAAAGTTCTAACCCAGGTTCATCTAGTTCTGTCCACTATTCTGTATTTGTTATCTGTTACTGACTTCTTTGGTAAGTAACAAAGAGCCAAGGGGAATTATGCCAAATCTCTATTACCCCTCTCCCATCCCTGCTGCTACCAGCTGCATGTAACCCTCACGTTGTATTGCCTTTACACTGATTACCTCCTGACAAGGCCAAGAAGAGATCTTGACCCTGGGTTCCAACTAAAGCAAAAGCTCCTTCCCTTTGGAAACAAAAAGAATGGGAAAATGCACAATAGCAAGATGTTTCCTAACAGAGCCATGTCAAATTTATAGATAAATAAAATATCAGAGACCAAATGAGGCTAGATCAGCAGTTTGGACTTCTCCCCAACCAAGCAAAGAATGTGATGTCTGACTCTATCTTGGACTGATTTCCAACTTTGTGATTCACAGCTGCAGCCAAGCAGAGCACATCCAATAATGTTATTTGTTTTCCACTTAAAAAAAGGCTGAGGAAATATATAAATGGCTCATTGGAGAAGGGGGCATTAGCAGACAGTCAGTCTGACCATAGCGAGACAGGCAGATGGTTTGTGGGAGCGACGCCAGCTGGGCGTTTCCATAAGTGATCGCATATCTCCTCTCCGTGCCCAGCGCTCCGCTTGATTAAGAGGTCAGGAGCAGGCTGCCACAGCAGGAGGCCTGAGCGCACATGATATACGGCCAACCTGTCGGTCGCCTAGAAACAGCTCTGTAAAGGGCCCAGAGACAAATCAATTTATAAGCCCACAAGTTTGGACTTAGTAGGGTTGGCTATTTTTAAACGTGAAGCTTGATTCTTTGAGTTTGCTTTCTCAAATGCCAGTCAGGCCCTTTAACTTTGACCTCACATCACTTCCTTTCCTTTTTAATACGGTCACATCTTTTGATAAGTGACAATACCCTTCATGTGGGATCCTGGGAAGTGAGAGAGGGTGGAGGCAGGAGCGGGGAGAAGGCAGGGTTCAGGAAAAGCTGGATAAGGTCTGGCTCTCCTTTCTTCACTGCTGAGCACCTACTGCATGTCCAGCACTGTGGGGAAGTGTAGGAAAGGGAGAAGGCAGCATCCTTTGCTGGAGAGCCAAAGCTTTATGCAACCCACGGATGCAAAGGGTTGAAACAAGAGGAATAGACAATGTGGATTTTTATTTTTATTTTATTTTAAACTATTTATTTATTTTTATTTTTTGGCTCCATCTGGTCTTAGTTGTGGTATGCGGGATCTTTCATTGCAGCTCACAGGCTCTTCATTGCGGCGCGTGGGCTTCTCTCTAGTTGTGGCGTGCGCGGGCTCCAGAGCGCACGGGCTCAGTAGTTGCGGTGTGCAGGCTTAGTTGCCCCATGGCATGTGGAATCTTAGTTCCCCAACCAGGGATCGAACTGGCGTCCCCTGCATTGCAAGACGGATTCTTAACCACTGGACCACCAAGGAAGTCCCCAATGTGGATTTTTAAATGGTCAGAGGCAGTCAGGAAAAGGCTTCAGAGAGGAGGTGGAATGTGCGGTAGGTAGGATCACACAGATGAGGAAGTAAGATTTGCAGAGATGCCCCAGTCATCTGGGTAAACTCAGGAAAGTCTCTTAACCTGTATACACTCTGTTAGGTTTTATCCTCGTTTTTCAGCCAGCATAAGATGGAGAATTTTCCCAATAAGGGACTCAGAGAACAAAGGTTGAGCATGATACCTTAGGACCAACGAGGCACTAGTTGGACTGGAGTGGGTCTTCAGATGTTTTTTGTTGATTTGTGAGTAATTCCACTCTCAAGTGATTTCCATGGCAGACTTGAATGGCCCTTGAGATGGTTGCCTGCTGGCCACACCTTCCTCTGCTTACGTCCACTCCATGGGCTCATCTGTTCAGTTACAGATTCTGGCCAGTGATCCCGGACTGAAATTTTACCTTCTCTTCTGGTTAGAAAGATAAGAGTTGGGGCTTCCAAACTATAAAACCTGTTTAGTAAATGTTTATTATGTACCCACTTTTAGTGAGGCACCAAGGGAAGAATGTTGAAAGAACTAAAAATGTACAAGTACGGTCTGTCTTTTTCCTCAAAGAGTTTGCAGTCTCTTCACGGAACAGATTTTAAAGTAAATACATAAATGGAGATACTGCCAGCCAGTGAGATACGCACAGAGGTGTAAGCAGTATGGTGGGATTTAGAGGAAGGTGCGGTCATTTCTGGTTGCAGGGACAAGGAACGGTTTCCTGAAGGAGACCAAGGGCAGCCCCAAGTTGCCTAAAATTGAGGGAAGGTGGGGGTCCAGGGTTTTATCTAAGACCTTGTGTGGTGAGTGGCAGTCATGAGTAGAAACTGATTCTCATATTCACAGTCTGGTAGAAGCAACCCAGCTGAATGGATAAAAGCCATGTTAATTTTCGGAGGTTCAGTTCTGCTTTGCCTAGACCCTCTCAATTTATATATTATTATCCATAACATCCTCTTTCATTTTGAAAAAAATGTCATCGTTTGGACAATGAATTATATAGTTATGTTAATTATAGGCAATGCTTTCAGCAGCCCTTCAAGAAATTCCAAGATAGCAATGTTGGAACAGCCATTTTAAGCTTCAGGGAACATGGTAGCCTCAGGGTATTAGCTTGAACCAAGAAATCCCCTTTATTTTGCTTCTAAATCAGCAAACACAGATCAACAATAGAAAAAGCCAAGGCACTCAGTTTTTGTGGACTGAACCAAGCCAAGAAGCAGGTGCACGCCAGACCTGCACGCAGCATTAAGGTGCACTGAGGACGCACTGAAAGATCCTGAACAACCTAAGAACCCACTTGAGCCTCATTCAGTCTTGCTTTGCAGATAAACATGGTCTGTGATTATTTTACAACACTGTTAAGGTGCTGGGGTTCGTCCCTCATTTATTACTTGACTAATAAATACTTTAATTACACTTAATAAATAATGTAAGCAGGGCTCACTGAAGTGGTAATTCTTTAAATTAATTATTAACTGCATGCAAAAGGCTGCACTGCCAGTACCACCAAAAGAAAATTCAGCCTTTAATCTAAAGTGATTATTCATTATCTGGTATAAAGGCTCCATTTGCATATTATTAGGGAAATAAACTTTGGCCTCCTTGGCAATACAGATAGATCTCAAAGTCCATGCATTATGAATCTTCAAATACTAAAGTAATGATAAACAGTGAGTAATAAAGTCTCTAGTTTATAGCTTTATAACAGCTGGTTTTTGATTTTCCAAATATATTACAATGATAAAGTGACCAGTTAATGTATAAGCTCTTTGTGAAAGGTGGTGCCTACAGATGGTCGACTGATAGGAAACAGTAAATGTGCAAACTGCTCGCTTCCCTTGAGATTGGAGCCATAAAACAATCTCAATAAGATATGAGAAGAAAATCTCCGTTTAACCCTTTTCTCTGCTGCAACCCAAGTATGGCCCTGCATGTAGTTGTTTTGTGTGTGTCTCTTTCTCCACTCCCCCCAGAAACCCGCTGTTCCCCGGAAAAGTGAAGGTGGAATATCTGGGTGGGCAGACCTTGTGGTGTCCTCAATTCTATTCTGGGGCAAAGAGGTAAGGTAAGGTTTCAGTCAAAAGAGAAAGATGATTTATAAAATCAGTAAAAGACTAGAATTCATTTGCCCTGAGATGCTCTAGCTTGGTACTTCCTCCTTGACCCTGATGTGATGGTCGGGGAACAAGGCACACGGAGCAGCCTCCCAGCATCCTGAGTGACAAAATGTGGGGGCCAATGAATGAACTGAAAGCAGCGGTTTCTGAAGGAGGAGGAGAAATCTTTGTCCTTGGCTCCCTTTGGGAGAAGTTGGGGGTGAGGGATGGGGAACAGCATAGGGAGGGAGAGGCGGGGAGACAGTAAGCCAGGGACACCTGTCTGGTGTCAGTCACAAGGAAGCAGCAATGAACTTCTCTCTCCCCATTTCCCAACCCATCCTAGTCATCTCTCTGGCCCCCATTTCCAGACTACCGCTTTCAATTGACTTTCCCTAATCCTCTGTGCATTCCAGCAGAGTTCACCTACAGTGTGGACCAGTCAATGTACACTAATTTGTATGGGGTGGGAAAGGGGCTACATGAAGATGAGGGATGTCCTTCAAAGTGGTCACTTTGGAAGCTGCAACTTGCTTCAATAATGCTGCTATTGCTCCAGATATTGTTGGAAATCTTTGAGAATTACCTTCCTGTTTGTATCAGTCAGCTTGAGCTGCTAAAACTAAATGCCACAGACTGGGTGACCTGAACAACAGACATTTATTTCTCACAGTTCTGGAGGATCAAAGTCTGAGATCCGGGTGCCAGCACAGTTGGGCTCTTGGTGAGGGTTCTCCTCCTGGGCATGTAGACGGCCACCTTCTTAACTGCATCCTCACATGATGGAGAAAGAGAGAGCTCTGGTCTCTTCTTCCTTTTATGAGGATAATCCCATTATGGAGGCTCCACCATTGTGACCTCATCTACACCTAATTACCTCCCAATGGCCCCACTTCCTAATACCGGCACATTGGGGATTACAGCTTCATCATATAAGGTTTTCAGGGATAAAAAATTCAGTCCATAACAATGTTCACGTGAAAATCTTCAATGGGAGAAAAATTGTATTAATAATGTACATTATCTCATATTATCTCCATGGTAACACCAAGAAGCAAATATCATTAGCCATTTATAACTGAGAACACTGAGATACAGAGAAGTCAAGCAATTTACCCAAGGTCACACAGCTCGTAAATAGTACAGCCTAGATTTGAACAGGGTGCCTCCAAAGCCAAGGCTTTAATGACTGTGCACACTGCCCTGTCTTTTGAAGGCAGATTCAAGTTTGGGAAATAACAGGTGGCTAACGGCTGAATGTGTTCACCTTCTCATGTAACTTATGTCACTAATTGGACTTCTGCGGGCATTGCTTTAGCCCAAAGAGAATTCTAAGAGTAGGAATTTTAGGCACACTTCAGGTCAGTGGGATGATGTGTGGGAGAAAAGGGCCTTATCTGCTCTTTGAAATCAGGCTATAAAGGCAGCTGCCTCGTGCGTCTGTGGCACACACGTGGGGCCAGTTCTTCTCACCCAGCCTAATCCAGAGCACACTGGGCCACAAAGAGCGATTAGTGCTTGTACGTACCATCTCATTCCGTCTTTCCACCATTCCTTTGAGCTACGTTGGTACTATTATTATCCTCATTTTAGAGATGAAAAAACTGAAGGCTGAGCAGCTGCCCTCAGTTTACACAGCAGGTAAGGGAAAGAGTAGGCAACTTTGTGTTTATCACTAAGGAATAAACTGTTGGATCCTACAACACAAATGTCTCTCATGTCCTATTAAAAACTACGTCTATTTGACACGAAGAGCTAAAAACTCATCTGTATATTTTCCCCCCTTACCTACAAGGTTTCCATCCATTATTCATGCATTCTCTCATTGTTCCATTCCCTCATTGATTAATTCATTTAATAAATATTTTTGAAGCATGTAACTTGATGCCAGCCTCTGTACTAGGTACTGGTTATCGACTCTATATTTACGAAAGGAAATTGAACTGATGGGCTGTTAACGGAATTGACAAAGTGATCCAATTACTTTGATGTTGGTGGAGACTTCATCAGAGACCCCTCCACGTTCGCAATCTCCTGTAGACTCCAGGAGAGAAGTGGGGTCTTCAAAAGAGCTGCAGACGCATAACTACTCGTAAGCCTCGCCACTGGCTCCCACTTATGAAAAGATGACTGCGTGATTTCTGATTACAGCCATTAGGCAAAATAAAACACAGAGAGCCTGGCTCGCCAGTTTCATCCTGGGTAATCAAATAGCCTCATTCATCACATTCACTCACACTATTCAGGGAAAGTGCCTTTCCACGCTTCAAAGATGGGTATGGGCAAGGCTGAGTAGCACTTTTCATCAGACGGCACTTTGCTCTTTCCTTTTTAATACAGGCAGATGATCTTTCCTTCTTTTTTCTTCCTTCCAAAAGCCTGCTCCAGAGGCCCAACCTCAGCACAGCAGCAGTCCAGCCATAAAGAAGCCTAAGCTGAAGACCACCTTATCCCTCATGACACTCATAATTCAGCAGTTTCTTTCTAACTGACTTTGGGGCTGGGCCCTGAGCCAGAATCAGAATATCAAAGGATGTTAGGCCAACAGGGTCTGTGGAGAGAAGGTAGTTCAGCCACTCATTTTACAGATGAGGCCACCGAGGCCCAGAGAGGGAAAGAATCTTGTCCAGGGTCACACAGCAAGGTTGCTGCAGAGCAGGGGGCAGCACCTCAGCTTCAGGATTGGATTTCTCATCCTGTGCTCTCACCTCCTCTTATGGCCAGGAGGCTGGAGTGCATGGAAGACCTGGGACAGGCCTCAGCTGCCTCAGCACATGCTCCTGCCTTAGGGTCAACAGCTGTTGGTTGCACAGAGGAGCCTCGTCCTCTTGGTTTACTACAGGGGCAAATTGCAGAGCTGGTGACAGTCACTCTATTGTGCAATCACTTCCTCTCTCTGGGTCCCTTTACCTTTCCAGGTAACTGACTCTCGGGCATGTTCCCAGGAGTTTTGTACCAGGCCTGCGCTCCCCCGACAGGACTCAGGCCCTGGAAAGACATCTTCTTCCTCCTTCCCTAGTCCTGTGTTTCAAGAAAAATGAGCTCTGAGTGACTGGCAGCTAATCCTGTGTGACTCTTGCGGTTAAATTTCAGGGGGGTTGGATTTTGGAGCAAAGAGATTTTCCTGTATAGTTTGCAAAACATGCATGTCCGTAACCATACCTTTGCCAGGAGGACTGGCCCGTGTATGGACATTGTGTAGACCTAGCACAGAAGTTCCCACAGCCCAGTACCCCCACCTCCTGTGCACACACATGTCCTAGATTAGATGACATAGATGATAAATATGGTAAGCCTATTGTTTTCCAGTCATCTGACCCAGCTAAAGACAAACCTTTAGTAAATGAAGGTTTAGCAAAAAAAAATAGAAATAGCAATAGCTTCCTTTATTGAACACTTAACTTTGTAATGGGGACAATGTTAAGAGCTCTTTTTATGAATGTCTTACAACAAGCCTGTTATGGGTTCAATTGTTTCCCCTCAAATTCATATGCTGAAGTCCTAACCCCTGGTACCTCAGAATGTGACTTATTTGGAAATAGGGTCTTTGTAGATGAAATTAGTTAAGATCAGGTGCACAGTGAAATAGGGTAGACCCCTAATCCAATATGACTGTTGTCCTCATAAAAGAGGAAATTTGGACAGAGAGACATATACACAGGGATAATGCCATATGAAGGCATGTAGACAATGCTGCCACATGCAAAGGACTGTCAAAGGTGCCAGCTAACCATCAAGAGCCAGGGGAGAGGCCTGAGATAGCGTCCTCTTCACAGCCTCAGAAGGGACCAAACCTACCGACCCCTTGATCTCAGACTTCTAGCCTCCTGTTTATTATGAGATAATAAATTATCTGTTTAAGCCTCCTGGTCTATGATACTTTGTTATGGCAGCCCTAGCAAACTAACACAAGCCTCTGAGCACTATCTTCTTTATTTTACAGACAAAGAAGCTGGGGCTCAGAGAGGTGAAATAACTTGCCTAAGACCACACAGTTGGCAAGGGGTAGAGCCAGGATTTAAACTTAGCTCTGCATGCTCTACTGCTTTTATTTGGGAGTCTGTGCTGGTGAAGGATTTTCTTTCCATGATAAGCCATCTGTGATAGACCTTCTCTCTCAGCCTGGGCCAGGGAAGCCAGCTCTCCTAACCCGTACCCCTATCACTCACTCAGAGCCCTGAAGTGCTTCCTCTACTTTTTGCCACATTTCTCTTCTTTCAGCATTTAGAAGAACCCCAAATCAAATGCCTAGGGCTGGAATTAGAAAAGTAAATTTTCTCACTTCAACGTTCTCATTTTATTTTTTTTAGACCTGGAAATGCATTCGAGGCCCTGAAATACAGTGTATGCTTTCATACTGTTTCTGAGAGAATGAATTCCAAAATTCACTAGGAGTGGGAAAGAAAGTCAAGTTTAAAACTAAAATGGTCCCTCATTCCTGGTCTCTGTGGTCAGAGGGCCCTCTCACTGACTGGTGTCCCTCCATGCAGCCTCAAACACACACACACACGTCCAAAAGTTGAACTTGGTTCTTTTACTGAAGCCAAATAGACTAGGTTCCTTTAGAGCCTCCTCATCTTACCATGCATCCAGCACTAATCACTAGAGGTCCCACCCTCAGAAGCCTTCTCCACCATCTTTCCTGAAGTCAAGGTCCATGGTGGTCTTACCTGAGCAGCTATGGCATCTCTGTTTCAGGGTTTTGACTGGATGAAGAAAAGGGGAGCCCCAGGGCAGTGAAATGGCCACCAGCTTGAATTTGATTCCATTTCTGAATCATTTGAATCTAATGCCCCCCAACAGGAAGGTACTTGCACACTTATCCTTGGAATCTCTGCATTTCCCAAGCATTTCCCAAGCTGAGAAATTATATAAAACTATATTTGAAAAAAGGGACCTGTTATTTTTCCAACCCATCAGGCTAGAACATTGGTGTGACCAGGGTGCAGACACAAAGGGCCAGAGAGGAAATGGAGAGGGCACTGTCATTCATCAGAAGGGACAGCCCAGGAGCAGGCAGGAGCAAGGCAGGTGGTTACAAACCAAGAGTACAGCCTCATGGCTAGGCAAAGCAGGAGACCTGAAACAGGAAAGTAGGTCAAAACCAGATCAAAACAGTGCAGCACAAACAAGGCGGCCTTGAAGTTCCTCAGACAGGAAGTCCTTTATTCTCCCAGATGGAGCAGGAAGCAATACCTGAGTCCCAGGGCAAGGCCAGCCTGAGACCTAAGGACTCAAAGGGTCCATTGTGCTTGTCTCGTGGTAGATTCTCCTCTAGGATCCTAAGCGGAAATGACAACACTGCTGTCCTTCATGGCACAATGTCTCTGTGTCCTGGGTTGATCCAAGGGCTTTACCTTTGGTGTAGCTGCCATTACTCTCCTCATCTACAGATGAAAAAGTGGAGGTTTCCAGAGGCTCACTTGCCAGTTGTCACACAACCAGTAAGTGATAATCAGTGCCAGACGCTGAGACACATCACTCGTAGCATCCTGTCTCCCACACAGGGAAGGCACTGTCGAGGCTGTGGTCTCCAGACCCTAAATCTCCTTTTGTAGATTTACCTCCCACTTAATTGCTAATGTCAGCCCGTAGTCTGGCACCCAGAGAACTCTTTTCATTTCCAAAAGGCTGGAGCAGTTCTGCTGGTGAGGAGCGAAAGGAAACCCAGCTTCTTGGCTGTTATGGTCTTGGAGTAAGTGCGCACTGAGGGACTTGGCTGGGGGAAGTGGGTGGGGCTGGGTAGAGCATTAGGGAACAAACACCCACATGGTACTCAGTGTAGGTATGTGTCAGCAAAAGCTATAGAGCAACACCTCTGGATTTAGTTCAGGCTGGCGTGAATTAATGGCTGCCAGGAAGAAAAGAAAGACTTCAAAAAATAGATTTTTTAAAAGCAGTGTTTGCCTGAAAAGGAGCTTGGGCAGAGCAGCCTAGAGGAGGCCTGTCTCCAGGCCCCTTTGGAAGCCCCAGCCATCCATTTTCATTAGTTTTATGATTTGATCAACTTACAAAGGTCACTTTTTAGCTTCCTGTGAACCACAATATTATGACTGGGCTTAAATAATGCCAAAGCAATTCATTGAGAAGGGAAACGTTCAGTTAAACCAGTCGCTGGGCACTGAAGCTAGCCTTCCAAAGCTGAATTACTCCCATGTAAGGAAGCCGTCTGGCTTTTGAGAACAAAGCACAGAGTCTCCAAGGCCTGTTCTGTGCAGGGCAGAGCCTGGGGGAGACTGTCCAGCTAGAAAGGGGGAGCGGCTGCCACTTTTCTCCCTGGAGTGGTCTCTTCTCTTTTGGGTTCCCTCACACTGCAATTCCTGTACCTCCCCCACCCCCGAACACTTGCTAGTATGGATACGGTGCCATCTTCTTTAAGACTCTACACCAAGTGTAGGCACTACTCTCTTCTGTGTTTTTCCCTTAGCACCGCAGAGCTGAGACCAGCCTATGATGATTTAGCTGATTCCGTGTAATGATTTCGCTGGCATCGCTTCCTCACTAGACTCTAAGGCATCAGAGGAGCAAGAAGCAGGTTGATTGTGTTCATCCTTGCCTCCCAGCACCTAGCACAGTGCCAAGCACACTGTGGATGCTCCAGGAAGAGCTGCTCATTGACATTTTTTCAAATAGAAAATTAAAAAAAAAGAAAATTACAGAAAATATGGATAGCATGAAAATCAGCAGTTTCTTAATTTCAGTTTCTTAACTGAACACTTTGCTAAACACCAAATCCCTTATGCTAATTCCAGTTAATGACATGGTGGAACTGGTCAAGAAAACTGGGCACCTTTGCCATTTCAAGCCAGGTCTACAATGTCTTCCCTTGATCTTGAGATGCTAGAGGTCCCATCTAACACTGGGATTACATAGGGTCATTGGGAAAATTAAAGGAGATGTTGTGCAGAAAGTGCCCAGTGCCTGGTATGGGTAATAATAATAATAATAATAATAATAATGAACTGCATGTGTGTCCCTCATAGCTCTGTGCCAAATTCTTAGCCAGGTAACTTTGTTGGCTCTGGATTGCCTTCTAGGCACCAGAAGCTGGTCTTCCAATAATCATAATAATAATAATAATGAACTGCATGTGTGTCCCTCATAGCTCTGTGCCAAATTCTTAGCCAGGTAACTTTGTTGGCTCTGGATTGCCTTCTAGGCACCAGAAGCTGGTCTTCCTCTCCTTTCTTCTATCATAGGACAGACATGAACATTTAATTTAACTTTCTTGCTAGATCACTAAGATATTTTTACTCTTTGTTTCCAATCTGAGGGATCCCATCTATAGCTTGTTTGAGCGGAAATGGTATTGTTTAGCTTCCAGCAGGATGGGTTTGCTTTAAACAGTTGCTTTGGCTATTATAAATCATCTTAAACCATCAGGGTCTTTAACAAAAATCTCTCCATTGGCACACACACACGCATGAACACACGTGCACACACACGGAGCCTTTCTTGAGACTTGCAACTGAACTTTGTCAAGCTAGTTTGTATGTGTAGATACAGATAACAGGAGGTGCATCCTCTTAGCTGTGGGGTCAGAAATATTTCCTTGTGTTTTTTGGGCAGGCTTGTGGTTTCAGCGGTAACAGAAGGGCCCCCGCCCACACCCCCAAACCGCTGCTCCCACACTGTCCTTGACCTGCCTCAGCCTGTCGTGCAGAGAAATGCTGATTTGCTGCCTACTCTCAGAGGGATGATTTTGGAGGTTTAATTCAAGTGATTTTTATTTGATCAAATATGCGTCGAGCATCTACCACAGGCCAAGGGCTGACTACATGTTATACTTACTGGAAATCTTTATTTTTGTCTCTCCACGTCCTTGAGGGCACTATTTACTTCTACAGTTTCAGTGCCTAGCACAGTCCCTCGTATATGGTAAGTGCCTACTGAACGTTTTGTTGGATGTATGACTGGACTGAAGACAGAAGGGCTAGAGGAAGTCAAGGGTGTGAGGCTATTTCTAACTCGAGATTCCCAGGCCCCCAGAAGGGAGTAGAGAATATATACATTAAAAGCATGGGTGTGAATTCTCCTTCTGGGAGTTATTATCTACTGAGGTTAATTATCCTTTTCAAGTCTCAGTCTCCTCATCAATAAAATGGGAAACAATGGGTGAATTTTGAGGGCTAAACTATTAATGATGTGCTTAGCACGGTGTCTGTGGCAGTGAGCGCTCAGCACACAGTGGTAACCCCCAGGCTGAGGCTGCTGAGGTTGCGAGGGTGATGAGCGTTTCGTCACCTCCAGTGCAGGTTGGTGTGGGTGGGGAAAAGACAGACGGGGGCCACATGAGATGGGGGTGGCTAAGGGCTGGAGCAGATGTGACAGCTCCCAGGGAGACTTGAATGGCGTGGGGACCCTCTCAGCGATCCAGTGACGGCAGGCTTGCCTGGCTCCTTCAGAGGAGCACATCTGACTCCCAGCGGGAGGAGAAAACCACTAATTTTTCCTGCCTGGCAGTGGGGTTCTGGATGAATGAGTCTGTCCCCGTGAGATGGGCTTTCACTGTCTGAAAACAATAACGTGCCAGCCCTACGGCCTTGCTCTCTTTCCCGCTCCTTTGGTGTCTGATGATATCAACCTTGTCTTAGTTGGCGCCCTCCCTTGTGGCTTTTTACAGATTTTGGAATCCAACTGTAGCTCTCAAGGACCATGCTTAAAGGGCAATAAGAATGGGAGGGGAATGGAAAGAAGATGAAAAGAAAGGGCAAAGAAGAGGTGTGTGTGTATGTGTGTGTGTGTTGTGTGTGTGTGTGTGTGTGTGTGTGTGTGTGTGTGTGTTTGCAAGCCCAAACATGGAGGGGGCGGGAGTGGGCAGTAGTGGGAAGCACTTATTTGAGAGGACTCCACCCTCTGCCGTCTCCTCCCTGGCTTACTCTGGAATCTTGAGCTTGTGAGCAGGGGATCAACATTCTTTGGGAAAAATATGCAAAGAAGTTCAAGTGTGTCTTTCCTTACTATTTGCATTTCTGTTCAATTTAATCAAGCCCCTTCTCTTGCTTTTTTTTTTTTTTTTTTTTTGCTGTGAATATGTACCTTTTGGGTTTATCTGCTTTACTACTGCCATAGTTTTAGGTTTTGACTTTTCCAAAATGAAATCTCCAGCCACCCTGATTTTCTCAGCTTCTGGCTCCAATGGCATCTCCACCTTGCTTTAATTATCCAATAACTGAAGCTATCCAACCTATTTATTCAGGCAATCAAGTCTTTAAATGCATGGATTTATCATTACCTCAAATCACCTGTCACTGTGATTGAACACAAATAGAAAGGTAACCAGGATGTTGCAAGAGGTTTGAATCAACACACTTCTCCTGGTCAGTTGGTTATTTTGGAGACGCCTATATGTGAATTAAAATTTGTAGGAGGAAACTCAAGGGAGAAGGGAGAGAAGAAAAGAGAGATGAGAGATGGATGGAGAGGGGATGAAGACTGTTTGGAAAATGTTGTCTCTCTTCCTATAAGAATTGACCTCTAATGTTTACTTGATTTTTCCCTGAATCCCCTCCCCTCCAGCTCTCCCCATCATTGCTGCCCCTTGCTATTTCCTCTATAGAGATGTTGTCAGGACCAGTGCAAAGAGACACAAAGGGCTTGAGGGTCATCCGATGAAAGAGAAGCTGGTCTACAGACCTGTGCTGTTACAGGAACAGTATCTTCTCTCTGGAGTCACCTGGAATAAGTCCATTTTCTCATTTGCCTGATTACCCCAAACATATTTGAAAACAGGCTGCTTTTTTCAACATAAACAGCCTTCTTTCTTTCAACAATTTCTCCTTCACCATTCTGGGCATTTTACTCTAATTTATCCACTTCTTTATTAAAAGGTGGTGCCCTACAATTTAACACAAAACTCCAAGTGTATTATGTTCAGTGAGGTGCAATCACCTCCCTCTCCCTGGGCAAGGTATTTCTATTAATAGAGCCCCAATGGTTTTTAAGCTTCTTTGGCATGTCATATGCTGCTGTTTAGCCATGTTTTCCCTTTGATGTGCTTTTTTGGTTGTGAGTTTTTGAGAAACTTATATATAGGAATTTATATTTAGCCTTATAAATTTTAATATGTAAATCCGGCCCACCGTACTAGCCATGGAGACCAGTGGGGATGGCAACATACCTCCCGATGTATTTACCACTTTCACTTAAACTGTAGCTTTCTGTATCCTCATCCTAGTTACTATGTTTATTGACCTGAGCAGAGTTGACACAGAACATTGGGACAAGGCACTAGACACTACCCAATGGGTTGCTATTACTCCATGAATTGGTATTTGCAGGGTTCACTCTCCCAGTCAAAGGCAAACTCTTACACAGGACAGTCCCAGGGGCTCCACTATTGCTTCTATTCTCAGTATAAAGATACGAACAATGGACAAGTCTTGTCAAAATTGTCTTAGTACAGCACCAACATAAAAGGGGACTCAGTCAAGTGCAGACCCATCCACACTTCACAGTTTGTTTTTTCTTGTGTGGGTGATACGATAATACTAGCTGATGACATACTTTTCGCATATAAATTTCTCAGTAATGCACTGTGTAATAACAGATGTAATTGACCTATTCTATTTGTTTTCTCCAAAGTAATTTAAAACACTCCCTCACTTCCTTTGTTTCTGAGTTTGGCTAATATCCTCACGCTAGCATGTTTCCATCTGTGTGTTTGGTCAAAGCAAGTTTATCTGAAAAATTTCGAAGAATCAGCTTCATCTCTGCTTGGCAGAATGTGGTAAATGAAGGTATTTCTGGTAAGATTTATTTTCTCACCTTCCAGGAAACGCTAAAACCTGAGAGGACCAGATTGCAGAGAACTGTATATTAAAATTCCTCTTCCTATCTCTAGGCCCAGGTGGAGGGGACAAATGGATTCCTACATGACTGCAAGATATGATATATTATTATAAACAGAGTCTTGAATTATAGAAAATACTAGTTAGCATAATTACATTACCATATTTTTGTATGGAGATTATTATTCAAATACCAAACAGGCAATCTTCCGTTGGAAAAAACCAATAAACACTCTCAATCCAGACTTCCACTGTTATGTATGTCACAGTACAAAACAATTTTAAAGTTTAAAGCGCATTACATTACAAGAGATATTCACTTGAAGTAGGTGGCAATTTGCTTCTTTTTTTTTCCACCCTACGTTTTGATAGCTATTCACCTCTATCAATTCTTATCTTGCCCATTCTTTAGAAACCAACTGCAGTTTAAAAAGTGCCCATCTATTTCTGATTGAAATCTTCACATGCTGGTTTTTTAAAACTATTTTTCAGTCTCTTAATAATAAAATAGATTGCCTCCAGGCTGCCAGTTAGTAAACCCATTAACCATGCAGCAATTCCTAGGTCCACCCTGCTCCGAGTCTTTTCCAAGAAACACCAGATTTCCATTGTTGCTACTACATACAAAAGAGTGTAAAGGATTAACCTTATTTAAAATTTTATAAACAATGAAAATTTCCTGATTCAATTGACTTAAACTCTAAGCCTTTTTAGTTCCTGAAATATGAAATAGGTTACAACTTTTTCCTTTACTTATTAACTGTTGACTTCTCAGAGTCTAGTCAGACTGAAAAGTCTCTCCACATTGAGGACAACCTCCATTTGTAAAAGGGACTCTCAATCCATCAGTGTTAGAACAAATACTTCTTAAGGATCTACCCTTGGCTGACCAGAAACCAAGTGAAGGAAGTGAAGATATGGTATCTGTCCCTGAGGGCTCATGCTTCAGAGAGAGAACCGAATGAGACAGTCTACAAAATTAAGTGGGGAGGTTCAGACTATGAGATCACCTGTGATTTAAAGATGAAAGAATTAAGGGGGTGAAGGAATGGTTCCCAGTACCCAGAAAGGTCCCTCAGAGATGGAGATGAGGATCTATTAGGTGGAGGGAACCATCTGGTGTTGAGGAATGTGTTATGAGCATGGAGTGCACAGAAGGCAGTGAGAAGTTGGCCAGACTGACCCCTGTTCCATCCATCTTCCTCTCTCAGAGGAGGAAAAGCCATACTTTCCTCTTTTTGTTTAAACTATGGTCCTCTTCCACACCCACTCAGGACCTCCATGCCCATTCCATAACCTTGGTCTCATTATTCCCCAGAGTTTGAATGAACTGTGACCTTAAACCACAAGCACATCCTCTTGGTTTGAATCAGATCAAAGTAAATTTCTTCCCAGCCCCAAATACAGATATCAGGAAACTTTAAGATAAGGCAACTCGATAAAACATATCAGAGCTGGACATTGCATATTCCCAGGCTTCCAAATCCTTTTAACCAGTAGCAGTACAAGGTAGAGAAGTGTGAGAGAATAAGGTAGGCCCCATGAGAATAGTAGGGACTGCTCTGCTCTGAGAGGACATATCTATTTGGAGAAGCAGAGCAAGTTATATGCACTTGAGATGATGTTTAAAAATGACTGAGGCTTTTATATTTGTCATAGAAGGCCTAGGAAGATAAGGGAATAGTGGAGACAAAAGCATGGACGTAGGCAAACTGAGATGATATTGAAGGAAATGCAGCAAATAGTTCTGTTTGGCTAACTATATTGATAATACAATTTTATTACTTATAAATAATATCTATTGCATGTTCTCTTTTATAGACATTATTTCATTTAACCCTCACACATCAGCCTGTGAGGGATACTGTGCACATGGGGAAACCGAGGCTTGAGTAAGTTAAGGATCCTGCCTACAGCCCCTTAGCTAATAAGTGTTGAAGCCAGGACTCGATCCCACATTTATCTCATCCATATTGAGAAGGATATAGTTCAGGGGAGGTAAAGATTTATTTTGAAGAGGTAAATGAGAAAAGTTGATGGAGCACATCTCCAGAGGAGAGGGAAAAGATCAGTTAGAAAATCAGTTGTGGTGACAAATGAGAGCCTTCGGGGAAGGTGCAAAAGGGATTTATTTACTAATGTAAGGGACTCAAAATCCTAGACAAACTCTTGCCCCTGAAGTTGGATTTGATGGCTCAAGGTCAACCCAGTGAATGTTTGGTGACTGAGGCCCCGTTTTGGGATCAGACACCTTCCACCAGGCTCTCCCAGGCATCCACAAGACCCTGTCCTGGGGAGATTAAAATGCTGGGTAGATGCGGTCCAGGCCTTTGCAGGCAACAATGTGTGGATCACATCACAGCTGACTCACAAGGCCAAATCCAAGATCAAAGGTCAGGGCCTGGGTGTTAGGGAGCAGCAGAGAAACTGGAGTTGGTTACACTCCTTGGGATCCCCTGGATCCTGCTGCCTCTTTTCCAGCACAGAGTCGGCCCCCCTGGGTTAGTATGCATGTTCCCAGCTGATTCCCTGGGTTGCAAAAGTCTGTGTACCTTGAGTGAGTGTCTAATCAGGAACTGAGTATTCCAGGACACTTGTTAATTAATTACCCTCCATTCTTCCACCTACTTTCTTTGGAGGAGGGTTTCATAATGGTGATTTCCCAAAAGCTACCCCAGGAGCTTCTTTCAAACGATCACCTGGGTCCTGCCTGCCCCTGTGGCCTTACCATTCAGCACAGGAGTGTCCGTCATTTTTATTCCTCTATTACCAAACAGAACACTGCAAGGGGAGGGCGCAGTGCTGGGAGTGTTGTTATCCTTTCTAACATTGCTATTTTTATTCTAAAAGATGGAGACATAGTAGGAGGTTAATGGCTGCTCAAGATAAAAACAAATAGTGACTAAGAACAAATATTCAAACGAAGCATGTTCTTGCTGGGGGAACGATATTCAACAGTGAAGCGTGTACACAGTTTCCATCTCCCTCTTCAACGACTGAATAAAGCAGGGGTTGTGTGGGCTCGTCTGCCAGCATCGTACTGTCTCCACTGTCAAGCGACCTAACAAAAGAGACTCTGTTGGAGGGACAAGAACCCTGCAGGGCCAAGAGCTCCCCCAGGGCAGTTTGTTTCTTCCTTTCCCCAGCATCATACTTCCCATTTCCTTCATCTTATTGAATGAGTCGTCACCTCACACTGATTATCCAGGCCTCTTGCAAAGCCCCATCCTGGGCACTGAGGGGCGGGTGACCATGGCAGGCCATCAGCTCTAGACCAAGTTCACTGAGCTGCCGGCTGCTCACATCACAGAGATTTGACAAGAGGGAATAGAGGGGTGGACTCTGTGTCCTCCCTCCAGGCTTTCCCAGTGCTACATGGAACCCATGGGAGTGGGCAGGAGAGATGATCCTCCCTGAGCCCGGCCAGCATGCTTCTCGGCCAGGTCCATGCCTCTCAAGCCATACTGCACTTGCCACGCCTGGCCCTGGCCAGCCTGCTGTCATAGGGGGCCTCTTAATAACAGAGTGAGCTCCCTGCAGACTCCTGTCTTGATGGATTTAGTCTTAAAAAATGTAACTGTGTTTATTCATCCAATAAGTGTTTTTCTTTTTGCAAAAAATGAAAACATACATCATATGTTGTTTTATAAGATAACTTTTAATTTAATGATATATTGTGAACATCTCTTCATGCCAAAAAACTCAGAACTCTAACATCTTTATCCTTGTTTTCCATGTCCTCCATTACATTCGGAGGGCCAGTGTCCCTCCAGATACACAAAAGAGTAAATTTTGCCTTTGGCCACTGGACTCTCTCTCTTGTCCCTACTCAGTAATGCACCTGCCACTCAATCCTCTCACCCATCGGGTACTTGTGAGGGTGTCAGTGCTTAGAGGAAAAGTGTGTGGATCCCTCCCGTCAGAGCAAAAGATGTCAGCTCTTCCCCCCAAATCAAGAACCAACAGTAGGGGACAAACTGGGGGCGCTCATCAAGAATCACTGGTTCACAGCCAATGATGAACCAATATTCATCAGGAACTACCAGTCGTCATCCTGAATGACTTCAGAGAAGCTGAATTTCTGTGTGTTTTATACTTATTAAACATAATCCAAGTGGAAGTTCTGTTTAGTTTCTCTTCCTTTGACTTGGGCTCGTAAATCTCCTGTTAAGTACAGTCTCAGGGATTGGTCCGTTCTGTCATCAAACCTGCTATTCCCTTCTGCTTGCCTGACCACCCAGACCTACCAGGCCATCTTAGCGTGGTCCTACCCTCTCTGCTTTTCCAATTATATTCATGTTTCAGGACCAGCTTAGGTGGTATGTGCCCTGGGGGCTCCCATGACTTCCAGCCTATATAGGGAAAGCTCCTTCTCCAGCCCTCAGGGATTTTCCCCTCCTGCGATTACGTGGCGCCCACTGTTGGTGCTGTTCTCTGCTTTATATTCATGTTAGCACCATCTTTCCTCCACACTTGCAATAGAATGTACAGTTTCTTCAACAGTTCTGCAAAGCCATTTTTAATTTTAAAGTTATGGTCTATGGTCACCATTTTATAGCTTCTTAAACATGGATCATTCTATCCAACAATCCGAAGAAGGGACCCTGTGCCCTTGAAAGGTGTTGTTTTATTTGAATTGGATATAATACTGCTAAGATATATGCTATCCCAAGGGACTGGCTCTGTTGTAAGTTTTCCTTGTAAATGTCCAGCTTCCATCTTTAATTCTCAAGCTGGTGCTCCTTGCGTTGAATGACACGTCTTCCAGAGGTAATGCAGGTACAACAGCCGAGTAATTTACATATAACCTCTCCCTCTGGGGCTCCCTCTTAGGAGGGTGGGTTTCTTATATGGAATGAATGGACTTCAATCCAGATAGACTTCCTAAAAAGGGTGAACTCTTTCTTACTTGAGAATACCATTGTATACTTGTCGGCACTCTTTCATGCATATTATTTCAGATCTTTGCTGCACTTTTGTGTGAAAGGTAGGGCAGTTATTTAAATCCCCATTTGACAGAGGAGGAAAGTGAGGCCCGGAGAGATCTTATGACTATCCTAAGATCACATAGGTAGTGGACAATCTAGAATCAGACACCAGCTTTCCTGCCTGGACTGTCCTCTTGGCAACACACACGAAGATGCTCTGACAGCCATCTGTTTCTCCACGTCATTTTGCTTCTAAAATGTAGTCATATTTCTAATCCCATTTAATTCTCAGAAGAGCCCCGGTAGAAACCCTTGGATGAGGGTTATCTGCATTATTATTTCCAATTTATGGACAGAGAAACAAACACAGAGACTTAAGGGGCTTTCCTGGCCACATGTGGATGAGGTGGGAGAAAACTCAGCTCCCAGACCCTCCACGTTCCACTTTGATACCTTTCTGCACATACACCATGTATTTCAGACGTGGGTTTCCCTGCTGCCAATAATTCTAAGTAGAAAGCGTGAATCTCAGCAGGAACTTCTGGGTGGTCTTCAAAGAAACATGCCACCCAAACCAACCCATCTCCTGGTACTAAGTGACAGGCAGGTGTGCGAGTGGTGTGGTCACTGGGAAAGAACCAAGAAGGGGAGGTCTTGGGCATGCAGCCAGGGTGAGAAGCCAGGCCTCTCAATTTCCAGGCCAGTGCTGTTTTTTCTAATTCCACTAATAGGAGAAGTCAACAGCTTTTACCATGAAGAAAAATTAAGTGAATGTCAGAACAGGGGTCTGGTTTCCATGACAAATTGAAAGAATTATTCCCACAGTCTTCCAGTGAAAGGGGGTGAGTGTCCATTTCCATGCTACTTATGTCCCTCAGTAGGTATTTTGGAATGACTCGGTCCACTATTAATGGGGTAAAATGACCCACAGTCTTAACTCAGCCAATACTAATATTTCCCCAACGTTGTGTTGAAGGAAGAATGAATAAATTTGGCCTCTTAAGAGGTGAAAGGAGATGGTTGCAATGCAGTCATTCCCTGAGGGAGGACAGCAGATGGATAGATTTCCTGCCGCTGTGATGGGTGGTCCAGAATCAGCAAACAAGGGGCTTCCTCACACAACATGTGTGACCAATGTTAGTTCCCTGGGGTAGAGCCAGACTCTGGGACAGCACTGTTGCTTCCTTAGCAAAAGTCCAATCTTGTTCAAGGGCCATTATTCTACTGTATGTATAGACATAATATATTATATATATGTATATTTTATCTCTGCTTTGTGTTGTCAGGGCTAAGGTTAGGGCATACCCCACTTGGAAGTCATTTTTTAAAACAACAACTATATTCAATGTGACTACCTAACGTAAACCATAGTGAGGAATGGGGGTGAAGGAGCCATGTCTTCTGCCTTCAGGGAGCCTACACTCCAGTTTAAAAGTCATGATTACACACTTGACAAGTCAGTGAGGAATTCAAGGATAATAATGACGAATGGCACTCAGTGAAGAATGAAAATCTGGCTGCGGTAGCCCAGGAAAGGGAACAGCGCAAGGGGGATGAGATAGTCTGCAAAGCATCAAAGGGGAGAGAGACTTGAGCTGGGTCTTGGCTGCTGGATGGCTGCTGGATAGGAGGGTCAGCAGGGAGGTGGTGCCAAAGGCAAGAAGAGGTGGAGGTGCGAGGGAGCAGGAGAGCTGGGTTGGCTCACTTTCCCCGAGACAGACTTCTTTTTTGTGCCCAGGGACTCCTTTCTCTTAATCACAGAGAACTACACAAGGAGGTGTGGGTGGCTCAGGATAAAGTACCTCCACCTCCAGAGGCTCAAAGAGCATCCCGGGTGATGATGGGTGAGAAGTGGAGGCATAGCACACAGTTTCTCAGACAAGTAAAATCCACCCCCGCCCCTCGACTTTAAAGAAAAACTATACCAGGATGCTGTTATCTACCTACAGAAAAGACTTGAAGGGAAATGTGGAAATTGGAATTGCTTTGAGGATCTGTAGAAGGTTAATGCATTGTTAGTCAACTAGAAAGGACAACTTCTAGTTGTTGTTCTGGACAACTTACTAATATATTTGAGAGCATGACTGAAGGACCAAATTCCAGGAGACGCCATGTAATTAGGAAGTAGTTGCAGTACTTCCAGTGACTAGATTTTATATTTTCTTAAAGGCAGATAATCTCATTGCCCTTTCCCAGGGCAGACATCTTTTCCCAAGCATCTCTAAGGGCTGGCCATCCAGCCTCTATTTTTGCGACTGCTTATTCCATTGATACACCAGCATCCACCAGTGGGGATTAGCAGGGACTGAACCAAAGGTACATTTCTAGGGCAGAGGAGGCTGTGGAATCCTGGTGCTGAGACGGTAGAGAGGAGACAGGACCCAGAGGTTGGAACACACTGATATGTGCTTTGCCTTTTTCAGATCAAAGTTGAAACCTGGGCCTGGTATCCTCATCAACTGTTATTATTGTCCTTTATGTTACTAATAATTATTATGTATCTCCTAAGTCATTAACTCTGGAGCTGGAATACCATCTTAAAGTAAGAGGGCAATGGAGGACCAGCCTTTGGACAGGTTATTACCATTGCAGGGCCATTTTGTCCATGCCATATTTGGAAGCTTCTTTTGAGAGCTTTTATTTTCACATTAAAAATCACAGCTGGTGAAGAGCACTGGGTGTGTAGTCAAGACACTGTGACATCAAAGTTGGCCTTGCCATTAAGCAACCATGTCTGGGATGTACTTATTGGATCATGGGTGATCAATAGCAGTTTGTTGAATGAATAGGAAACTCAGGGAAAACCACTTAGTTTACCCGGGCTTAAGTTTCCTCATCTCTAAAGCACAAGAAATAACCCCTAGCAACCCCAGTATCACCGTGGGATGAAAATGAGGTAATGGTTTTTCAAAACACTTTAAAAGTAAAAAGTTTTGTAGAAATACAAGTGGTTGCTATAGCAAACTGAGTTGGAAAAGGCGTGTGAGTAGAACCCAGGAAATTTTGGGTCTAGTCCAACTCTGCCTATAAACAATAAATCTTGGGAAGTCTTGTGCCTTCCTGGAGCCTCAGTTATCTCATATGTAAATGCATGATAATAGAGTCTTGTTTACTTCACAGGGTACTTTTGAATGTCAATGGAAATGATTACAAATTGCTCTTCTCTGATGAGCTATGAGAAAGTTATGGGTGTCCAGCTCTTCATGCCTTGCTCAGTTGCGATTTTGGAAACAGTTTGCCCCTGGAGAAGTGCAGTCTTTATGGGGAGCCCCTGGGCCTGCCGATTCTTCCCACTTTTCTTCCTGCCGCTAGTCATCTGCACCATGTGTTTCCCATTAGCCCTTCCTGCGCGTTCCCCTTCCGGCCTGTGTTCCTAGCAATCATGGCTCACCATCGCCCAGATGCAAAGTCTCCACAGGATCCCAGAACATTCCAGCTGGACAGGGTCTCTGAGTCTACAAAACCAACCCCCTTATCCTACACATGAGCATATGAAGGCTCAGAAAAGTCATGCAGCTATGCGGTGGCAAAGTCAGAACCAGAGCCTGGGTCCAAGCCCAGTGCTCTTTTTACTACATGTCACCTCAGGCCCTTTAAATATTGTACTTCCCAACCCATTTTAGCACAGGAAATCCCATCTGCCCAGTGTTCAGCTGGGATTCATAACGGATGCTGTTATGTGAAATCAGTAAATCTGTGCCTTCCCTCCCTCTACTCGTCTCAGGAGTCTCTGCGAAAGCCCGCCCCAAGATGCCTTGGTGAGCATGGCCCAAACCCGCTCCTCCACTCTGCTCCAGTGATTTCTCTCCTGTGCAGAAAAGCAAAAGAGATGAATAAAGGATGGAGAAAACTCCACCTCGCCTCCATAAACCTTGGGTGAGAGGATGCAGTCTGACAAGGTAAACCAAAATTTAGCCCTTGAGCACGGCTGCTTGTGGGAGAAGAAAGCGTGTCAGTTACCAGGACTCTGCTCACTTTGTTTTCTCAACATGAAAAACCAAATTAGAATTACTGCATGACATCATCTGTGGGTTTGTTTCTACTTAGGACAGTTGAACAGACAGGCTGGATTTCATATTTACATATCTAGCCAAACAATTTTTTAAGACGGTTTTTTTTTGACTGACAGAAAGCTCAGTCTCCAGTTCTGACGTCATCATCGTCTGTGTGTCCCAGGTTGATCACTTCCTGTGTCTGAGCTTCAATCTCTTCATCTGTGAGATAGGTGGGACAACCTAGATGCTCACTAAGGAATCTTAGTGATGTTCCAGGGCAACCCTTCAGCCTATGTCCGCTCTCGTTGAACAGGAGAGGCTTTTAAACATTTGTGGTCACCTACCCACAGCAGTGGCGGCTCCACACAGGAGCCCCCGAACAAAGTGCTGTGCTCAGGGCAGATGGTGAGCCGAATGTCAGACAGAGGTAGGTTACCCTGTCCCAGCTCCTTTGTGCTGACAATTCACATTACCACCTTTCAGAAGGACATGATAATACAGTGTCTGGATTGTAAAATTGCTCATAAAACGTTATGGGATTGTAGGAAATCTGGGTCCCTGTAAGTACAGTGTTGGAATCCAGCTTGAGCCTGAGTGGAAAATAAATATGAGCTGTGTGAAACCGTCATCTTTTCCCCAAATGGAGCAGAGAAAGTGAAGATAAATGGGAATACCATCAATTACTGTTTTTCCCAGTGGGAAAGTGATAAAGATATTTAAATGACGTGTGACTCAATGGAGTGTGGGTCCTAATGGAGGGCTTCCCATCCTTAACAAGGGAGACATTTTAGGTAATGGAATGAGTAGAAAAATTAGGGGAGAGCAAAGAAAAGGCAGAAATGCGAGACTGGGGGAGCCAGGATGAGTCTACACATGGCAGTAAAATAAAAATCAGACTGAAACTAAGCACATGTTTACATAGGTCTGATGCCTATTGTCTAAATGGAGACCCAGAAAGGAAAGACAGAGGGTGAGACTCCCCAAAAGGGGTGAATGGGGAAATTAAAAGATTAGGCTGTGAGTTCTTAGAGACCAGCCCCTCAAGCTCCTTTTCTGAGCCATGAGAAGCTCTGGCCCAGCGGAGGAAACAGGGGTTTCGGCTAAGGCCTGGTCTTGACATTGTCCTTCCTTTTCTTTCCCTTTTTTTGTGGGACCCTCCTCAGAGGTTCAACCTGCCAGCTTTTGGGGCCTCTATATACAATATAGAGGCTGCTCTGTGGACAGTTCCGGAATCTACCCCTTGGGTTCCATCCCCTCTCCACCCCCTCGGTCCAGTCCCCTGTGTCTCTAGCCTTCTGCCAGCCCTCTTCACGCTCCCCCTCCCCCAACAGCAGAGTCTGCATTCATCATTCCCTTACTCTCTCACGCTCCCTTTCCCAAATTTTCAGCCTGTGACAAGGGCACCAAAAATTTCCTATTTCTCTAGATTCAAACTTTAATTTCTTCTACTTACCTCCCCTGTTTTATGGTTCCCAAATGCAGCTACTTTTTTAGTGAAATCTCTATACCCACAAACTCTACAATTGTCAGAACTTTCTCTCACATTATTTCCAAACCACTCTGACAGCCCTTGCAAACTGGCCCTGGCTCCAGCTTCTTCCCACTTGAATCTAACCAATGTCCTTTTGCCAGTCTGATAATCCTCAAGTATTTCATTAGTCATGCTTATTCCTCTGCTCAAAGATCTGCCATGGCTTCCTGTTGCCAAAAGTGGATCAAAATGCCTGAACCTCTTTGGCCCTCCCTTCCCTGATCACAGTTTCACCTCTTTTCCATGTTCTCCCTGCTATGCCTCAAACATTTTTATCATTCTCACTTCTGTTGTGTGTTTCATATCCTATTCAAGGCCAAAGCCAAGACCCCCTCCTCCAGGAAGCCTCCCTGACTGCTGGGACTGGGACTGATGCACTTATTGCCTGGGTATTGCCATTCAACATTGGATTAGAAGCTGATCCACAGTATCACCCTAAGGTTTGGGTCCAGATATAATTAACCCTTAAGCATTCATCTTCCCATTGCTTGAGGTGTTCTTTAGGTCCCTCTACATGCTTGGTAAGGAGAGCATTATGGGTTCATTGATTGTCTATGATTATCTGATCAACTACATGGCCAGTTCGATTATTTACACAGATTTGATTTTTGAGAAAGGAGCACAAAGATCAGTTATTTCAGTGCATATTTTTAAGGAAGTGCAAGCAAGTAACAATATTGACTGTAAACATTGCCTTAACACAGAATCACTTAACTGATGCTGCCCATGTGAACTTCAGGACATTCTGATGAACCTGTGGGACCACCACACTGCTCTCTAGGGGGCCAGTGCTCTCTACTCCTCCTGATCACACTGCATGCTTTCCACAAATCAAAAGAGTTTGTTCCCAAACCTTTTTATGCTGGTTGTAGTTATGTAATTTATTTAAGCATTATGCAAAACTGAAATATGATTGCAAAGAGAGTTGTTTCTTTGATAAAAACCAAGTTGATTGCCTTGGAAAGGGTCAGTAAATGGGAATCTGATTAAAAAAAAAAAAAAAGAACCGATGTTGAATTGAATGTGGGTGAGACATCTCTAAGAGGTTAGCCCAAATCATAAAGGTCTTGATGAAATCTGCATTCACATTGCTTGGAAAATACATCTTAGGTTCTGGCTTTACTTTAAAGAAACCAAAACTAGATTATTTAAATTATACATTCTGGGAATTGTTTGAGGGAAAAGATGATGCAGAACTTTAGTTAGAAGGCCTTTACTCAAAGAAAAATCATTGGTCCTATATGAAAATATTGGTAAATGAATGCACATTTATAAATTTAAGCTAAAACAAAACGTTTACCGTTTTTATGTATGTTTAAAATAATTTGACCCATCGTCAACCGTTATTCCAGACTATGTCAGATAAAAGCAGCTCTTCTCCAATGAGCAGTGCTCAAACTCAGCACAGGTAAAAATTTTCCCAGAGTTTTTAAGTGGAAAGGGCAGTTTCTTTTCTGAACACCAGAAGCTCACACATCCACTTCTGAGGTGCAAAACTATAGCACTTCTGTGGTCAGTAGCCTCCAAGAAACCTTCCAAGGATCTTTACCTTCTGGAGTTCATACCTTGTATAATTCCATGCCTCATCCAAGCAGGCTGTCCTGTGACCAATAGAATATATCAGAAATGGTGGTGTGTGACTTCCAAGCCTGGGCCATAAGGGCTTCGAGCTTGGTATCTTATATTACTTACTTACACTGGGGGAAGCCAACTACCATGTTGTGAAGACACTCAAGCAGCCTTGTGGAGAGAACCTGTGGTTGAAGAAGTGAGGACTCCTGACAACAGCCAACACCAGCTTGCAAGCCATGGGGGTGAGTCACCTCTGAAGTGCATCTTCTGCCCCAAGCCAGAACTATCTAGCTCAGCTGCTGCCAAATTTATGACCCTCAGAAATTGTGAGAGATATTAAATTATTATTAAATTATTATTACTGCTTCGAGCCATTAAATTTTGGAGAGAATTGTCATGCAGCTTTAACACACAATTTCCCAAGCAGAGCTGTTATTTCTAACCAGGGAGAACCTGATGTTGAACACAGATAACCAGAAGGACACCCATTCTACCGAAAGTACAAAAGACATATTGTGTTTTGTCCTCATAGATCTTCTAAAATGAAAAAGGAGAAAGGAGAAAAAAAAATCATTTTGAACAGCTTCTAAGACAGAACCACAGCACAGAACAAATTTGCTCAATAGTTTGATGGTCAAGAGCAAGATGAAGTGAAGGGACATGAGAGAGAATTGTTTACCCTTCTATTCATACTTTAAACTTCACCGACACATGTCATACCCCCCAACAGAGTCAGAGGGGGGCTGTGGGAACCCCAGGGATCATCCAGGTCAGGGTGTGCTTCGTGAACCCTGGCTTCTAGACACAATTCTGTGAAGATTTTTCCACCACATAGCATGTTTCTCTCGCTGGTATCTAACTATAGCGCCCTTGGGTCTAATAGCGGCGATACTCATTGACAGATTGGTCAGAGCTTACTAAGCACTGGTTAACCATACTGGTCGTTTCTTTCCTCTTCACAAAACTCCTATTAAAACTTGAGAAATCAAATGATAAGGCTCTGGCTATGTCTTTGGTGCTTCAGCCTGACCAGCCCAAATATGACTGGCATTTCTTCACTGTCCTCCTACCTAATTGCTAAGCCATGGCTATGAGGCTTGCACCAGGGGGATCTCTGCCCACCTCTAACACAGCACCTCAACACCACCATCAAAAAGGAATCTCCTCTTCTTTTACCCCACAAGTAAAAGAAGAATAAAAGGCTAGTTGAACAGAGAATTGAGGTAAGTCCACCTTTCCAAGAGAGGAAAGAAACGTCTCCCTTCCTCCTCCTCACCTCAGTCTCATTTAAATTCTCCTACAGCTTTGATCAGATCAATATTCTGCTTAAGAACTTGAAATGACCTTCTAATGTCATCCAGATAAGTGTCCAATCATCTTAGGATGACACTTAAATGATCTTAGTAACAACATTTCAACTCTAGCCTGAAAGTACTTAGTTTACCTCTACCCACAACTCATGGATGTAAACCTGGAGCCCCAACACATGTTGACCATTCTCAAAACACAGCCAAAACTCTGTGCCTCTTGCCTTCACTCCTGCCCTCTTCTCTTCCTGGAATGTCCTCTTTCCAGTCACCAGCCTTCCACACATCCTTGGAGTCCAGCAGTTCCACACAACAGAGGCCCCCTCTCATGACAATGTCAGTGACTGTTGCCACCTCCAGACTTTTATGCCACTCTCTCCCAATAGATTGGTTTCTCATTCAATAGTGCAGCAGCTACCCAGGTTCTGTTCATATTTTATCTCCCCTCCAAACTTGTAAGTGCCCTGAGGGTGGGAATAAGGTCTCATTCATTGCTGTTTCCCATGCAGCACCTAGCAGTGTCCTTGGCATTTACAAGGAACTTAATATATAGTTGATGAGTAAATGAATTACTGTGTTCCAACTACTGCTCTCTGTTTTTGCTTTCTGAAACTCAGTTTATTGCCTGTCCCATGTATATATTTATTTCAAAGGGAGAACTGCAAAAAGACAAGAACAGGGAAGTGCCACGGGATGAACAGTGCCATTTCCCTGCATAGTTTTATCCAAAATCTGCCCATTTAGCTAATTTTCATCTCCAAATCCAATCATTAACTTCATTTGATCGGACTGACTGCAGGTCTTTCTCATAAAAGGGAGTCTTAGAAAGTGACGAAGTCCATGGCTACCCAGAAGGTATACTATGATGGGAATTTTTAAAATGTCTTTCCTCTTCCAATCTATTCTTCAGAAAACCATTCTTCACTGATTTCTTAAATTTTTCCATTTGAGATTCAATGTTTAGTTTTTTTATGTAACTATCTGTAGGAGAAGCCACACCTATGACGTGACAATTATTATTTACAATAACAATGTTGGGGGACCTCTAAGAAAGAAGACTCTGGGACTAGGGAAGTGCAATAAAAGGGGTAAGAGAGAGGTCACTAAAAACGGTAAGTGTTAAAAAGCCCAAGCAAACTACAATTTGGAGAATTTGCTGAAGTTTGGCCCCATCCCTAGTAGAATTTTACATGGCAACTTCTGATGGATCAGAAAACCTCTCTGCTGGTGAATAACCACAATCCTGATATTTTTTTTAACCCACCCACCCCCAGCTCTAACATAATTGCCTGTGACAGAGAGCCAGCTGTATCCTTGTGATGTAATTATTTTCTTTCTGGGGTCCTTCTTGTGGGTTCGTGTACATGAACACAAGCGCCTGCATGTGTGCACGCACACGCATGCTGTGTAGGCACGGAGACAGCTCGCTGATCCTTTACACCCCATTCATTTACCTACTAATAAGATAGATCTGAAGCACAAGTGAAATTTCTGAGTGTGTAGTAAAACATGAATCTGTGGAAAATAAATTAACCTAGTAAAATCCATTCAAATGATCAAATGTCCTGTAAGGTAATTTGAGAGGAAAAAATAACTACTGGTTTTGATGGCAGCTTAAAATGTCTTGTATTTCTCATAAATAAAAGGTTAGTTAAAATGCCTATTTTACTTATATCATGGTAACAAGTTCTATATACCATTCCCAAGTCCTCATCCTTCTCTCTTTAAGCCCTCCCAATAGTAATAATGACAATAACAATAACAACAATGGTCATATACAACAAAGAGCAAAGATCATTGGAAAGTTTTCTTCCTCCAAAGAGGAATTTTTGAATGGCTGCATTCTGGGCTTTGAATGCATTATGGTTAATTTCAGATTCTGAGGATGATTAACTCTGACTGGTGGAATAAAAGGCCACGACCAATTATTATTCAGAAAAATCCTGCTGTTTAGCCAAAGAGCATACAGTGCAATCCAGTCCTTGATGTTCCAGTGATAAACGCTCACATGACAAGGTTATTTGGTGTAGAGCAGCCAGAGTGGTTGCTATGGAAACCTGTTCACAATGCTCATAAATCTGAGGTGTAGTTATCCTTGCTGTGTATGCAAAAAAAAAAAAAAAAAAAAACAGAAAGAAAGAAAAAAGAAACCTACAAAGCCAACTCAAGCGGTTTAATTTACAGAGAGGCCTCAAAAACAGAAAAAAAATCGGCAAATGAATTCTAAAATAATAGATCTCTCCATATTATATTCTTTCACAATACAGGCACTTAGGACTCAAATGCTCTCTTCAAAGCCAAAAAGACTTTTAAGATAGTCATTATTGTAGAGAATATAGGTCATCATTAGCACCAGGAGTGACAGAAATAAAAGAGGTGGTTAGAAATTTGAGTTTGCTGGCATCAATTGTTTTCCCTTGACGTAGTTAGCAATGCAAACAGCTGTTGACAGCGCATCAGAACAGGTACATTCGATGGGGAACAAATGGCTTTTTTAGTCTCAGCTTCTCAGAAATGATGGGCTGTAAGTCTAAGAGGCCAAAGGTCAAGCAGACAATGATGAAATATCCCCAACAGACCTAATGTCAGGTGGTTCGATGTTAAGATCGCTCTGATATAGTTTCTCGGCCTTGATTTCAGCTCCACTCAAGCCCCATTAGAAATAAGGGCAGCCTATTAAACCATCAGACAGCAAGGCGTTTCTCATCTCGGGTATAAGCTCTCTGGCCCCCTGGCTCTTTGACGCCCTGTGGCTTATTTCAACCATTATCAGTTTTCTAAATAAAAATTGGGAAAGAGTTGAACCTTTTGAAGTGGGAATTCTTTAACACTTGGAAACGTGAGAGCCATTGGCTCTGGAGTTATCTAGAAGGACAGAGAAGTCTAATCTGTTCATGGTGTACTTCGAAATAAGACTAAAACTTGACTTGTGCCATCTAGTAGTGGAGATGCCTCAATTAAAGAGCTTTGATGGGCAAATTCAGTATATGATCAAGTCTCAGAGTACACACATAGATCAGGGCTCTCTAAAGAGTGGAAGAAACCACACATTTGCTTGGGCAACACCGGAAGTACTCAGTTGTATAAAATTGGAGGGCATGATGATAGAAACACACCCTCTGCTGCTGGGCCTCAATTCTGAGTTTCCCCATTAGTCTGTGATGAAGGCGACCTACAAGATAGGCGGCTTCTAAACCAACACAGTAGGCCATGAGGATCCTGACCAAGACGTACTTGGTAGCCACATAGCTGGTTCACTTCAGAGTCAGCAGGTACATAACCGATTTAAAAAAATCTGCTCCACCCACTTTTTAAAGAATGTCTAAAATTCTATTACTTGAGATAACCTTTTTGGTTTAAGACATGTCATCTCTTTTTAAAAAGCTTTCACCCTTGTGATTTGAAGAGATTAAATATGTAGATTCTACTGCAAAGATGTCTCCTATTTTCACAAAACTCCACAGCCAGGAAGTATTCATGCCCTGTTCGATAATAATGATATTGACTGTCTTTAACTGAGCCCTTCTTGTACTTCACATATAGACGTAATCTTTCTAACTATGCTGTGTTAGGATAATGTAAGGTTTTTCACTTATGTAGTTAACGTATGATCTCATTTGATCCTCTCAAAACACCCCAGAAGTAGGCATTATTATTGTCTTATTCATAGTTGAGAAAACTGTGGCTTAGGGACCAAGTTAAGCACCTTGTTCAAGTCACACAGCGAGTATGAGAAGTTAGGGCGACAGGGCTCCAGAACTGTTCCTCCAAAACCCCACACATTAACTACTGTGACTCAGTGTTGGCAGAAACAGTGAATCTCTGATCAACTTGCCAAATGACAATGTTGGAGAAAAAGCAGTCATGTTTTGTAAAGGCATTGAGATTTTGAATCTAAAATGTTCCTATTACCTTAAAATTCTGATTGTTCCTTCTTAAGCAAGGAGAAGAAAGAATACCTTACCTGAAGTCAGGGACTTGGGTCTGAGTCCAGATGAGAAAAAAGAAAAAGGAAAGGCAGCAGAAGAATGCTAGCGCAGAGTACCACAGTCTGAACATGTTTTAACTTGGGCAACCCCTTCATTTACCTTCTTACCATATTGCAACACAATTCTACAAGCCATTCGACAATTCTGCAAGCTCAGCAGAGAAGTCCCCTTGGCAGAAAGTTTCCTTTTCTGGGGGCAGAAACAGTTGAGTTTCTTGTTACTCTAGGGTAGGGATTCTCCTCAACCAAATTGCCTAATGAAACTGCCCAACACTCTTCTCTGTAGATAACACTGGACAACAGAAGCTACGGTGCATAATGATCTTGTAATGCTTGAGTTTTAGCTCTCTCCCTGGACCTTAAGGTCTTTTTTAGATGGGCACATGGTTCTGTTTATCTTTATCTTTTCCTTAATGATTGACAAAAGGCACTTCAGAAAGACAATAACGACAATAACAAAACCTGAGAAGCTGAGGATAGAATGCCAGATTTCTGCTTTCTTTTGAAAACTCAGAAGATTTGGCAACACTGGTCCCAAAATTCTGGCATGGAGCTGAGTAGCAGCTACCCCCTTCAGACACAGCTTGAAGTGGTTCCACCTGGCCAGCTCCAAGTACTTACATTGCTTGCCTCACCACATGCACATTTGAATTTAAGAATCCCACAACAAAGAGATGAGAAACAGGAGAAGGGCAAGACCTCCTGGCTCAGAAGCCTCACAACGTTCTTCTGTCATCTCAGGGTTGGCCATCCTGGCCATCCTGACCCTGAACATCACCTGTGATTCATGCTATGACTTCTGTCCCATTTGGATGTGCTTCTTATGCTCAGAAAATATAGTCTTCATGGCAAGGAAATTTAAGGGGTATGAGAAGAAGGAAATCATTCCTCTGTGGATGGGATTCTATGTTGGCTTTCAAGCTCAAATCTGGAAGTAAGAGATTATAAAAAGAAGCACATGAGCCCCCTGCCCAGGCGAGCTGAGAACAAGGGCCAAGCTGCTAGCATCAAAGTTTGCATTTAGAACTATAAATTAAAGGACTTGAATCCTTTTTGTTTTCTCACTTTTCAGTTTTAGTTATTGCTAGATTACTCATTTTTAAGTCAAATACTTAAGGAATGAAAAGCTTAGAGCATGATGACTAAAAATACTGATGGGTGTACACTGATTTCCCATGATAAAATATTGTTCCATATGTAAAAAATCCTTCCAATAGTGTGACCTTGCCAAACTTCCTAGCAAAGTTGTCATCCTAGGTGTAAGACCTTGGCCATACTCTGCCATCTTAATTCAGTTGTTCAATAGTTTGTGCCAGGTGAGGTTTAAGGCAGTGGGAGATGCAACAGTGAAAAACAACAATGACAACAAAGATACCTGTCCTCTGCTTTCAGGGGCATACCCTCCATTTGGGGAGACAGATGCTAATCAATTAAGTGCCAGGATGAAGGAGAAAGGAGTCCTGGGAGAGGGTCCAGATCTAGGCTTGATTGGGAGTATATGTGTGCGTGGAGGGAAGGATGTCTCCAGGAAAAGCTCTCTTGAGAAACTGGCCTGTAAGGATACAGACTCAGTATTCTTTGGGTCACAAGTGATGCGTATTCTAGTGCCTTGAACAAAATAAATGCTGTGGACTCTTGCACCAGTGTTTCCATCCATGTCACCAAGCTGACTGTCCTCATTTCTCAATTGAAGCATCTTATCCTTTGGGTAGCCTTTACTGACATTCACCCTCCATCCCAGGCTGAGATCTCTTCAGTGGTCTCCCCACATTCTCTATCCTCCCACAACATTGTGATAATTGTCATCTCTGTTACTGTGACCTAACACATCCTGGGTGAATGTGTGCTGTGGAGTGGATGGATGGTCTATGAGAGAATAGAGATGACAGTGCATTGTGGGTGTGGGGAACTGAGTCTGTGTGTTATGGGGAAAACTCAAACTTGGTTTATGCTCAAAGACAGACCATGAGCATCCCATTCACTATGCTTCTGCTGCACATTTCCCTTGATCAGAGCTTTTCATGCAGTAAAGTTTGGTTTCAAAGGCTGACTTCTTTGTTTCCTGAGACTGAGCTGACTGATTTTCGTTTATTCTAATAAAAGCAGGAGCACTCATTTAAATTTGCAACTTCTGGTGAGATTAACAGGCTAAATAGAAAAGCATTGGATAAATTTGCTAAGTATACTCCTCTATAGTCAGTGTATAGTATTTAATTATACACACACATATATACGATCAATTCTCAACATTTGTGGGAGTTATGTTCTATAAAGCTGCTGCAAACACTGAATTGGTGAATACTAAGCCATTGCTCCTAGGGGAAATACAGAGTTAGGTTCCTGAGAGCCTCTGATTACATTTTTGTCAATTGATCAATATATAATCTTATTTTATGTGTGTTTCTGTTTAAAGATAACATATATAATATATAATAATTCATTAACATTGAACTCATGGTCAACAGCAGTATATCACTCATGACTGAATGAAGGCACATCAAAGCTGTACTGCACTTAGGAACACTAGACAGCACTTCACCACTGTGCTGGGGGCTATTTTAAACAGCAAAATCACAAAGAAAAAGCACAAAAATGTAAAAAATATGTAGCACTAAATACATCACCAAAAAGGATACATTGTAGTATGAGAGCTAAAATAAAAAGATAGAGCATCACTTTGTTCCAGCTCAACTGGGAGACTCAATCTGCAGATATCCTGAATGACTGTGAAAACAGTATGAACGTTGATTTTGAGGTTACAAATAAATTTTAGCTAGTGAGTGAATTAGCAAATACGGATCAAATGTATATCAAATACATACAGAGAAATATATCTATATATGTAAGTATATTCTTCAGCACAGTACCTGGCATCTAGTAAGTATCAGATAAACATTTTTTGAATAACTGAATTAATGAGATTTGTTATTTAATGTAGTAAAAATAAAACATTTTGGTTAAAAAAAGAATTCATATATATCATTTGAGGTAATAAAATAACGCATATTTAGTAATAAAATGCTACTGAACATAATTCAATCTTTTGATTATGTACCTCATTGATTTATATAAAGAACATCCCAAACGACCATGAAAGTTTATGACACTCACTTAAAGTTAAATAACTTTTCTAGAATATGCTGCTCATGAGGATTTGAAAAAAAAAGCACAAACGATTCTTCATTTGATCCTATTATTTCTTCATTTTCATCTAAGAAGAATCCTGATAACACTCCTCTGGAAAAGGGGTGATGGAAGGAAAGCTCCCCTTGAAGTTCAGTGGCTTGGGTTAACTTTGGAAGAGGCAGTGCCACCATCTGTAGCTTTAGGATTTTCTTTTTGTTTCATTTTCACTACCATTGTCATAAGGGGGTTTAATAATAGTTTGTTGAGTGAAGAATTATGGGTACCAAAGACTTGATAATAAATAGTTTGCCCTATATTTAGAAAAATAGAAACTCAAGAATGAACATTAAGGTAAGGGGGAAGAGAAGGAGAATAGAGATGAGGGAGATCCAGAGACCCTCACATGACTCCCGGAACCAACTGTCAGTGGCCCTGGTTGATGATAATAAAACCAAAAATAGTATCACACACATACATCACACTTTTTGGCATTCATGTAAAGTATCTTATTTAGTCCTCATAACAATACCTTGCAGTAGACCATCCTATCTATATTTTGAGAATGAGGAATGAAGAACTGGATGCATTTGTTGACTTCTGGAATCTCTCCTCAAGCAGCAGAATGGAGCATGGGATTTGTGAATCCAAGTCCAGAGCCCTTCTACCTCCCCTTGGTGAGCTGTAAGGGACTCAAATTGGAGGGCCTCAAGCTCTGAGCCAAATGTTTGATGAGCAGAAGTCAGTAGATATGTGAATAGCTGAGCAACTGGGCCACTCTCAGAATATATTTGGTTCACAGACTCAGAGCATTGATTAAATAAAAGAAATCTTAGGGATAATGTTGTACAGCTCACAATTTTCAAATAAGGAAACCAAGTCCCAGAGAGGCAAAGTGATTTATACAAAGTCATACAGATAGTAGAGCCTGGTCTTGAACTCATGTCTCCAAATTCTGGGTCTTCTCCCTGCCAGCCATATGTCATTTCTACTCCCATTGTTCTCTCCCCCAACCCCACTCCCAAGAGCTTCACAAGTTTGAATTTTCATGATGGAATTTCAAATACATGGTGTGGGGAAATCCTCTCTGTGGTCCACAGATAAGAATTGCAGACTTCCCCACTGTATTAATAAATGGCCTCATTAATCCACATTTAACTGTTCAATTAAATGTTTAATGTAACGCTTAGAGGTGCCATCAATTACCATGTGTGAAACAACTCTTGGAAATCCTAGCCTGGAAGCTGCTATGTACACGTGCAAAATTACTGTCATTCGGACACACCATGTTATCTCGTGGAGCTCTATTCAGGGAAGGTGCGTTACAGCTCCAGTTTAACTCAGGGAGGATTAAATCAGTGCGTTGGAGAAGAATGGAATTAAATGCTTTGCTGTAATGACTCACATCCTCACAAGTACCACTCATTAATTGTAGGCACTACATGACATGAATGTGCTAGGGGATGGCAAATATAATATTTTGAACGCTTTTCTTTCTCAGAATTACCCCAGAGAGAGAAAAATGATCTCAGTGGTGGTTACTGAAAACATATGCCAGCTTGATTTCCCCAGCAATGATATTAACAGTGAAGAGTAAGGCATTTGTGCCTCAGCTCAAAGAAAGGCAGCTTGATTTCAACCAAATGTATTTCAACCTGACCTAGGTAATGATTAAACAAGCAATGTGGGGAGGTTCATAATTGCAACTGCTTATTATATGAGCTAAAATGGTAAGATTTGTTTCTGTGGCAGAGTTTCTCTAAGCAGGGCCATAGATTAGAGCTCGAGGTTGCTCCTTTGGAAGGCCACCAGATCATTTGATGTATCAGTTGAGACATCAGTGGAGAATGGTACCGTGTACCAGGGTCTATGTCCACACCAGCTGAAAGGACTCAGGGTTTTAAAAGTTGAGATCAGGCAAGTAACTATCACTGTTGTCCTAAGTGAGGGCAAATGTTCTGCTTTGTAAGCAGTGGCTGAGGTACTACGGAGACTCAGCCTTTATGAGAAGAGTCTTGGGAGTGAGAGGTAAGACTCAGTGGGGCTGTGTGGCATGGGAATATGTAATCATTTTTCTCAGGAGATTCTGACAGGTTTGGGAATTACTGCATCATGCGTACTGTACTTCAGGCTTCCCATTCCAGCAGGTGTGAAGCTCTGTAGAGGAAGTACCTCCCCACTGATAGGAAGAAAGAAGGAAGGAAGGAAGGAGGGAGGGAGGAAGGACGGAAGGAAGGAAGGAAGGGAAATCAGGGATCAGCCAAATTCCCTGAGGTTCTCAAGATTTTAAACTGTCTTACATATATGTGTACTGCACTGGCTTTCGGTTAATGGGTTAGAAATCTAGTATTATTATGTTATGAAAAAATTAATATCATAATTCATTAGGCTAATTAATCCCTGGTGTATCAGGCATTGCACCAGACAGTAAGAGTACACAGAAAAAAGAGTTACCTCATACCTAAAGGAGAGAGACAGACAAGTTAATGGACATATATAACATTGGAGTAAGGGTCTGAGTAGAAAGCACTGGGAGCCCAGGAAACAGGAGAACCTCTCAAACTGGAAGAAGGTGAGGGAGTCCTGACAGCAAAGTCAGCCAGCCAGATGAAGAGGGGTCCTTCCAGGCAGCAGGAACAGTGTGAGCAAAGACATAGGAGTTCTGAAAGCTGCCAGAGACTTAGCATGGACAGCAATACAGGGAGAAAGGGGACAGTGCAAGATGGGAAGCGCTGAGGTTGGAGGGTGGAAGATGGTCCGGCCATGGAAGCCCTGGCCTTCACCTTCCTGGTGCTGGTAGTCACTGAGCATTTTAAGCAGAGGAGTTTGGTGATCAAATCTACTGACACAGAGCATCCTCTCACTCATTCATTTCTGACTGAGTGCCGGAACCCGATTCTGACACTGGGGGTACAAAGGAGAATGCAGAGAGCAAGGGCCCTGCCCAGAGTGTGGGGTGAATGAGGCTGAGGCCACGCACTAGGTGGTAGACTGTCCAGTTAGCCCCTGCCTGCTTCCACACTCAGTCCTCGTACCCTGCCAGGCCCTCCAGGCAGCTCACATGAGGAGGGGTGAGGGGGAGCGCAGAGAACTCAGGGACCGCCCCTCTCAAGGGTCTGAGAAACACTGAATGTCCATGGTCCCTAGCTGTGGTGTTCCATTGCTGCCTCCAAGAGATTATTATCATTACTAGCTTAAATTTTTTTTAAAAAAGAGATTCTGTGATAGGATTAAATTATCCTGTGTTGTTAACTTAAGTGTGTCCTCCTACCCCCACACCAGTCAAAATTCATATGTTGAATCACTAACACTCCCCCGCCCCCCTGCAATGACTGTATTTGGAGATAGGGTTCTTTAAGGAGGTGATTAAGGTTAAATAAGGTCATAAGTGTGGAGCCCTAATCCTATAGGACCAGTGTCCTTATAAGAAGAGGAGGAGACAGTAGAAATGGAGCTTTCTCATTCTCTCTGCACACAGAGAAGAAAGGCCACGCGAGGACACAGAGAGATGTGACTGGCCTCTCTCCTCAGGTTAAGCTAAGGAGAGAGGTCTCACAGAAACCCAACCCACTAGTGCCCTGATCTTGGGCTTCCAGCCTCCAGATCCGAGAGAAAATAACTGTCTCTTGTTTAAGCTCCCTACTCTGTAGTACTTTGTTACAGCAGACTAGCAGACTAATATATCCTGTTGGGTGATACTGAAGTGTCTTATTCATAATAAGAATATTTTAGGAACCAAGAGTTGAAGGAAGAACCTTCCTAACAGTATGCACTGGGGCAGGGAAGCCCAGACACCACCCTCTGAAATGGTTCACGCCTAGGATAGAAAGCTCAGTTTCATGTGAGGTTGGATGAATCCTGCTATAGCTTCACCATCCTAGATCCATCCAAGAGATCCAGGTTCTGGTCTCAGTGCCACCACCAACAGCTGTGCAAGCTCTTCTTAATGATTCAGATTTCTCATGTGTAAAATGAGGTTGTGGGGCGGGGGTGTCAGGTCCCTTAGGCTACCAAGACACAATGAGTTTATGGTTCTTTTCCTATCTCAATGTTGACAAGATCTATTGGGACATTCACCAGAGAAACGCACCAATGGTACAGCTATCTAGAAGTGGTCCACTTGCAATAAACCTGACTGAGGAAAGAAATGGGCTATTAATTTCAGGCAAACAATAAAAAGGTATGAAAATGAAAGATGTAGAGAAACTAATAATGACAGCCATGAGTGCTGGCTCTGCCTTTATTAATGTCTTTTGTATTCTTTTATGAAACGTCTATTATTGGCGAACTGGCTGATAATTCTCTCATAATTACTTCATATGGAATAATTAAATAAAATGCAGACAATAATCTTTTATAGGCAATTGCAAAGAGAAACTTTTTTGTGGGAGGGAAGGAAGGGTTAGGGTAAGATGGCTAGAATGTGATTGCTCGCTCCTGGGTTTTCCTGGGGGATTCCTTTGCTAGCTCCTGAGTCTCTGCTGAGGCCTGCAAAGGGATGGTAGGCCTCTGTCTTAGGTGTCGAGGGCCTGCATCCTCACTTCTTTGACTAGAGGGGGCTAGGGCTCACTGGTAGGTAGGGAAGTGTGGACAGATTTTATAAAGCAACACTTGATCCAAATATTCACCTGCAAAGCCTTAGACTCTGTCTCTGGCCATCAGGGGATCTCAAGGCAGTTACAAAGACAGGTGTAAAGCCAGACAGGTACAGATGCAACTCCCTACCCTTGAAAGTGTAACCTGGGGATCATTACTGACACATTTCCTCTTCCTTATCCATCACAACAAATCCATCACCACTGGTCTTAGGGAGTCTGCCTCCAAAATATTCTCTAAATCTTCTACTATTACTCTACTGCTACCACCCTAGGCCATAATCTCTCTCTTGGGCCACTGTGACAACCTCATGTAAATATTTCTGTTAAATATCTTGCCCCCATACAATTATTCCTCCATTAAGTAACCAGTGGGATCTTTGAAAAATATAAGCTAGGTTAGGTCACTCCTGTATTTAAAACTCTGTAAAGGCTTCCTGTTGCCCTTATAAGGATATGCACCAAATCCTTCTGCAGAACTGCACAGCCCTGGCTGTTGTGGGCTCAGCTGGTTGCTCTGCCCTCACTTATCCGTCCCTCCCCTATTCAGCCACCAGCCTGACATTTCCTGCGTGGCTGTGTCTTTCCTAAGCTTAGGACCATTATACACACTCTGCCTCAATATCATTTCCTGGGTAATTCCTATACATCTTTCACATTCATTAGCGAGGACAAGAATTTTCATCTGCCTTGGTCACCTAGCATAGCGCTTACCCTCATGAAGACAATGTTTTATTTTATTCTGGGGAGGGGGGGAAGGGTGGAGGGAAAGAGCATAATAAAGCAAATATATAAAATACTTATAGTGTCATATGATAATAAGTGAGAGGGAAAAATTAAAGTGACAGAGAGGAACGGACTATGGCTGGGGATGGTGTCGGGGTTGTGATTTTAAATAGGGGAGACAGGGATGCCCATAAAGATGATATTTCAGAAGAGACATGAGGAGGTGGGGAGTGAGCTCTGTCCACAGAAAGGTCTTCAGAGCAGCAACACCTTAGCAGGTCTGAGCACACTTAGCATCCAGATCACAGCTTCTAAAGGCTATGCTCCACGAAGAAGAACTAAGCATCCTTGGAGAAGTGGCTGACTCCAGGGCTGGGGCAGGGAAAGTACAATTCAAATCAACTGCTCAAAAAGTGATATGCCAGGTGAAAAAGACACAGGGACTGGCTTGAAGGGGCTCCTGCTGGTCGAATCTAGGACAAAATAAATAATGATAGGAATGGATTATGACCTATTGAATAAAATAGAAATCCATGAGTCAACATTGATATAAATAAACAAATGAATAAAAACATGGGGAGAAAACAAAGTTCTTACAGGAGAATGCCAACTAATAAATGTTAGAGTCATAGAATTAGGAAATTGCCGTTTGGGGATCATCAAAGGATTAACTTAGGCAAGAAACATCAATGGATGCTAAAACTAGTGGGTGAAAGTAGGATAATGAAAGACATCTTTACATTGCCTTAAAGCATCTCCATACAAAACACTTAATAAGTACAAAAGGAAAAATGTAACTTTATAATGGAGAACACTGGAAGGCATCATCGTAATCAAGTGATCATAGTATCAACATGAATGGGAAAAAGTGACATTGCACGCCACCTGAGAGAATGCCAATGAGAAGAACAAAGCATTAATTCTGGGATTTCCTGCCCCAAATGGATAACTTAGGTCTAATCATGAGGAAGGATCAAACCAATGTCAGTTAAGAGACATTCTACAAAATGACTGCCTTGTAATCTTTAAAAAGCTCAAGAACATGAGACTCAAGGAAAGCCCAATGGACTGTTGAGATTGAGGGAAAAATAGAGACATGTGACAACTGGCCATAACCCAACATCCTGGATGGGTCCCTTTTGCTATAGAGGACGTCACTGGAGACTTTGGTGTAACTTGACTGGGGGTTCTCTGGATAAAAAAACACTATTTGAAATCTCCCTGTACTACTCTTGCAAATTTTTTGTAAGTTTGAACTTGTTGCAAATAATATTACACGTTAAAAATTTTACCCCAAACCTCCATACTTCAACCATTGCTAGTGACAAGCTCCTTGCAACACAAATTGCAACTGACTGTGATACGGCCATGAATAGTGACAAGAAGGTCAATTGTGTCAGGTCTACAGGACTGTTGGGGGAACAGCCAACTCTGATGAGGCTGAGGAGGAAGAAAGGAAGGAAGAGGGTGTTGGTGGGGTGGCTTTGTCACTTGCCATCAACTCTCATTTGCAAATTCCTCTGCAGGAGTAGCAGCATAATCAGAACTCTTTTAACTCTAAACATAATCTCACCAGTTGTCTTCCTGTGCGGTTGGGAGTGTGTGGGTGGCAGCAAATAGAAGAAAGGTCAGAAAAAATAGAAAAAAAAAATAGACGCAAATGGGGGGGAAAAGTCCCATCATAATATATATTCTTCCTCCCCTCCCCTACAACCCCATCAAACAGAACAATGAAAGGAAAACTAAAAACAAAAATCAGCCACTGCCAGGAAACCTCCCAAGTTCTTCTGTGCCCAAACCAGCAGAAGCCAAGGAAGTTGCATTTCACCCACACGGCCTTCTTGACGATGGACCCCAGCTGGGTCTCCCACGTCCAGGATATTCATGAGGCTCTGGGAAGCCGTTCAGAACTGGAGAGAAATTCCAAACCGTGCCTCTCAGAGAAGTGTGGTGGCTTCAAGGGCTGTGTGGGCTCAGGAGCACACGCCTGCCTCCTGGGGCACCTCAGACCCTGCCCAGGGATGCCCAGATTGCCTGGGTTCAATTCCTGACTCCAGTCCTCACTGGCTATGTGAATATGAGTCTGTTTCTTAACCTCTTTCTGCCTCAATGTCCTTATCTCAAAAGTGAGAGCAGTAATAAGACCTACTTCTTGAGACTGCTGTGAGGATTAAATGAGATGGGACTTAGCATCTAATAAGAGTCATTACACTATTTCTTTGTCTGTCTAAATATATTTTTTATTATGGTAAAATATACATGACACAAAATTTAACCATTTAAAAATGTACAGTTCGGGGCATTAAGCTCTTACATTGCTCTACATCTGTCCATCTCTGGGAATTTTTCATCATTCACAACCGAAACTTTGTACTCATTTAACAATAACTGCCCACTCCATGCTCCCCCAGCCCCTGGAAACCACCATTCTGCTATTGTCGCTGTGAATTTGCAAACTCTAGGTACCTCATATAAGTCTAATTATGCGATATTTTGTCCTTTTGTGATTGGCTTATTTCACACAGCATAACGTCTTCAAGGTTCAGCCATGTTGGTGCATGTGTTAGAATTTCACTCCTTTTTAAGACCGAATAATATTCTATTGCATGTTTATCCGTTCATCTGTCGATGGACACGTGTGTTGCTTCTACCTTTTGGCTATTGTGAATAATGCTGCTATGAACACTGGGATCCAAATATCTGTTTTCAATTATTATGATTATACTATTGTTTTATTTTATTTTTTAAATTTTTTAAATTTTTTGCGGTACACGGGCCTCTCACTGTCGTGGCCTCTCCCGTGGCGGAGCGCAGGCTCCGGACGCGCAGGCTCAGCGGCCATGGCTCACGGGCCCAGCCGCTCCGCGGCATGTGGGATCTTCCCGGACCGGGGCGCGAACCCGTGTCCCCTGCATCGGCAGGCGGACTCTCAACCACTGCGCCACCAGGGAAGCCCTACTATTGTTTTATACTGAATGTCTGCTCATCCACTCCCTGCTGCTTCAGGGTAAGAATATGCTGTGATGCTCAAGACAGCCCAGAAGTGGTACAGCCATCTTATTTAAAACCCTCAGAAACCTTGGCCTTCATCATCTGATTTTGGTCAGAAATTAACATCCAGTCTGTTCTCAGCCACAAACTCAATGCAGAGAAGCAGGAAGGAGAGAGGATGGTGGGGAAGACAAGGGCTTTGGACTCAGAAAGAATTCCTTTAGAATCCTGGTCTGTTAAATATACATGGGCCTTGTCCTGTTTATTTAATCTCTATGAACCTCAGTTTTCCTGTAAATAAAACAAATTCTAGGCATGGAATATTTACTTCTTTTTCCATGTGAAAATTAACTAAGATTATATATGTAAGCTCCTGGCATTGTTTGTAGGCCCTCAGTAAATGTTACTTCCTAAACACCCTGCTAATATTAATGCCAAAAGTAATATAAACTGGCAGTTAGGTGATTTATTTGTATCGTTGTCATCATAATCATTATTATTGCTAATTCTTGAGAGCCTACCATGGACCAGGCACTGAACCAAGTGTTTTTTACATAGATTAAGGTATTCAATTCTCTAAATATCTCTTTGAAGAGATGAGTTCTATTGTTATCTCAATTTACAGATGTGGAAACTGTGGCTTAGAGGAATTCATTAATTTGCTGAAGGTCCCACAGCTAGTAAGTGATGGAGACAGGAGTTAAGCAGGTTAACTTCAGACCTGTAAACCTTCACCATCCACTGCCCCTACAGATAACTAGCTAAATGGGTAAATAAAGAAACATAGAGTTCAAAATAATAGAAAGTATAAGGAAACAGAAGGAATTTTGACACTTTGTGAGTGTGTGTGAACAAGCTGGGGAGTAACTTTGATGATAGTATAGTTGGATGAGTATGTATCTGAATAACTAACTGACCTCAAGGGTATTGGTTAATGAACTAACATAAAGACAGAAAAAAGTCTCTAGTAGATTTCCATAGGACTCTGCCCTTGACATGGTTAGCAGTTTTATTTATCAATGGCTTGTATGAAGTCACAAAAGGAAGGATTATAAAACCACATGGATCTGGGAAGGCCAGTCACTGGATGACAAAAAGTTCTCTGTATATGAAATAAATGTAGAACAAATAACACACATTTTAATAAGGATAAATATAAAGATCTGAACTAAGGTTAAAAAAATGCACAGCTGGAATGTAGATGAATTGAGTTGCCAGAAGTTAAATGAAAAAAAGATTAAGAATGATTTATTTGGCCAGAAATGCTTCATGCTCCAGTTGTGAGATGATCTTGCCAAACATCTAACGTTCCCTTAGGCGTTACAATTAGTAGAGCAGTATCCAGACAAAGATGGAGACTATTGCATTGGTTTGATCACTTCTAAAACAATGTGTTCAGTGCTGAGTATCATCTGAGGAAGGGTCTGAACAAACTAGCATTTACGTGGAAGAGGGTGACCAGAACAGTTAGGATGAGAGGAGATCTGGAAACCACATCACACATCATCTGTTGGCTGAGGGACCCAACCCAACTTGGGGAGAAGACTTACAGGAACACAGAACAGTTGTCTCCAAATATTTGAGAGGATAACATGTGGGGGAAAGAAAAGAATAATTTCCTTCTTGCTAATTCATAAAGTAAGACCAGAACAAATTAATGGAAGATGTAGGATCAGATTGCAATTTCATGTAAGAAATAATTTCCTAAAAATTAACATTCTTCAACAGTGCAATGAGTGCCTTTCCAATGTCAAGCAGCTTATCCTTCTATTCATGCAGAAGTTGGTGGACTAGCCATAAGAGATGTTTTAGGTGACATTGGTCTGTCAGGCAGTGGGCTAGATTTAATGACTGTGGCTACATGCCCTTTCCAGCTCCAGATCTAATGATCTGGAGTCTAAGCTCTTGTGTTTCTCCTTGGGGGCCCTGCACGGGGAGGAGGATGAAGGGAGGTGGCAGTCCTGGCATACAGGTGGGCGGGTCTCTGATGGTGCGGGTTCAAATCTAGTGCTTTCCTTAGCTATCTTTGTGATTTGAGACAGCTACTTACTCTTTCCAAGCTTAAACTTTTTCATCTGTAAGAGAAGAAGCTGGATTAGAAAATCTCTCTCCCTCCCTCTCTTTTTTATTGTGGTGAGAAACATATAACATGAAATCTACCTTTTAACAAAGTTTTAAGTGTCCATGACAGTCTTGTTAACGATATGCTCATTTGTAAAAAGGATCTCCTGAAGTTTTCATCTTGCATGACTGAAACTCTATGCCCATTGAAGAGAAACTCCCTTGTTTCCCCCTCCACACGGCCCTGGCAACCGCCATTCTACTTTTTGCTTCTAAGAGTTTGACTACTTTAGATACCTTCTGTAAATGAAATCATACAGTTTTTGTCCTTCTGTGACTGGCTTTATTTCATTTAGCATAATGTGCTCAAGGTTCATCTACATTACAGTACATGTCAGAATTTCTTTCCTTTTTAAGGCTGAATAATATTCCATTGCATGCATAGACCACATTTTTTTATCCAGCCATCTGTTGATGGACACTTATGTTGTTGCCATCCCTTGACTGTTGTTTGATGCTCTTGAGATCCTGATTTTAATTCTTTTGAATAAATATCCAGAAGTGGGATTGCTGGATTGTAAAGTGGTTTTTTTAAATTTTTTTGAGAAAACTCTATATTGCTTTCCACAGTGGCAGCACCATTTTACTTTCCTACCGACAGTTCACGAGGGCTCCAATTTTAGCAAAGGAAACAATCTACAGAGTGAAAAGGCAGTCTATGAAATGAGAGAGAATATTTGCAAACTATCTGTTAAGGAGTTAATATCCTAAATACATAAGGAACTTCTTCAACTCGAGAACAAAATACCAAATAACCCAGTTAAAAAGTGGATAAATGACTTGAACAGACATTTCTCCAAAATGGATATACAGTGGCCGCCAAGTGTATGAAAAGATGCTCAGTATCACTGAGCATCAGTGGTTTTTATATCAATGCATATCAAAACCACAATGAGATATTACTTTATACCTGCTAGGATGGCCATCATCAAAAAAATAGACAATGTCTTAAAAGTAATAATTTCTACTTTGACAGCCTGTGATTTTAAATTTAGAATAACCAAAAACACTGTCACAAAGGATGCTACAAATCTTATATATATTTTATTTGTAGTGAAGCCTGAGGACCTGATTCAGTGTCTCTTTACTTTTGATTTGCACACAATTTTAAGGAGCATGATTTTTCGATTTCTGGCATGTTAACAGATTATATGAAATTAATTAAGAGGAATAGAGATATCCAGAGTAGCAAACAGATGACACTGCAAAGTGACTTCACAACAGAACGAGAGGAGTTAAGCACAAGAATTTTCAATCCACAGTTGATTGACCCCATGTGATACTTAGTCCAACAAAAGTATCGTTGCATCACAGCACAGCACATTATTTAATGCGCATAATGTTCCTGGTTTCTTTAAGAAGGCAAATGATAAAATCCTGACTTGCTCTAAGTAGGCAAACTTAAATGAATTAAGACCATCTGTGAAACAGGATGAGGAGGGGCTGAGAGCCTGGAGCCTTTTAGACCTGAGTCTGGATCCCAACTCCATCACTTACTAATAGTGAGAACTTGGGTCTCTATTTGTTTTTCTGTAAAACAAGGTTGGTAATACCACAAAGAGCTCTAGGGAGGATTCAATAGGATCATAATGCTTGTAAAGTGTGTGGCCCATAGTAAGAACTCAGTGATGTTGGCTGCTGCTCTGATGAGGATGACTGGCAGAAAAATAGTGAGGGTTGTGTATCTACCATGCAAGAAGGGTTGGGGAAGAGAGCAATCTGGGTGCTCCCTCAGACAACGTGGAGGATGCCGACGCAGAGGGGACTAACAGGGTCCACTTCCAGGGCTTCTGTTACTTTTAAGAGCATCAAGGTCTCTCCTACCCTCTTGGGCTAGCAAACTTTTAAAACCTTTAAAAGCTTCCTTGTTCCAGACCTTGGGTTTCCATGATGCACAGGGACAATCTATCCTCACAAACTTTTCTGTAGAGAAAAATGATTTGGCACATGCTTTCCTGTTAAAGCAACTGATGTGCCATCTCTCCCAAGAATGTATATATTTTATAAATTTGTGCTGCAGAGGATAAGGCTTCAATCAAGGGAGTGAATCAACTGGCAGCAAAATTTCAGGCATGGGTTGGCAGAAGAGGACAAGGCATGTTTAGAAGTCTGGGTCTTCTTGGACACTTTAAGTTATTTTAAATATAGGTTGAGATCATATGCATACACTATAGCCCTAAAATGTATCAACATATAAAGCTGTTGGTAAACAATATCATCTCACACAGGTATAAGAGGAAACGTTGGGAGAGGAGAAACTTTGCCGTCAAGTGATTTTGTAGAAAGAATGCTGGGGGTACTTATAAAGAAAAATCTTTCATATCCTTTCTTCAGTTACTAAGAATTCACTGCTTCCTTAACAAAGAAAATAAGTTGATTCATATTATTAGAAAGCAAATGTGCTCTTAAAAAAAACTAGTTTAATCCCAACAATTTAAATAAAGATTGGACTTTCTAATTATCTACGTATCTATTTCAGACTGTGATAGAGAAACCATATACAAACATATTTGCATATAAATGTGTGTACATATGTTCAAAGGTTCAGATATAAAGTGTATAACCACACAAATGATGCCTTATCTCAACACTTAGGTAAGTGAATTCTTTATGTAAACATGGCATATGCCAGTTAAAGCAAATACCGTGTACACCAACTACTTCAGTGGAAAATCCTTGTAAAATATGTTATTCTACTCTGGCCCATCTTACACAGAACTATTAAATGTATCCTGACATTTTGTGGTGAACTCCACGTCAGCAGTATGAACATTGACTACCATGCTGTGCTGTGAGATTTTCACTGGTCCAAGTACTACCTGGGCCAGTTGACTGTGTTTTTTCAATTTTCCTCCTTCTAAACATTTAGCAACAAGAATTCATAGAGCTCAAACAAAATTAAACCCTTAGATTAACAGCACAAAACCAACAAATATGGGCAAAAAGCATGTATGAGTTGGGTGGGAGTGGGGAGTTGTTGGTGAGAGCACATCCTGAGGGTCTCCATGGGGCCAAGTGGCCTTGGGTGGCTTGGCTATTGGTCACTTGGCCCATTCCCAGGAGGTGATGCAGCATGGTAGTTAGGATTCTGGGATTGGATCCTGCTTTCACTCCTTGTTGTGTGTCCTGGGACAATGTATTTAATCTCCCTGAATGTTGCTTTCCTCATCTGTAAAATGAGTACAGCAATATTGACTGTCTGGCTGGGTTATTGTGAGCATTAAATGAGCTGAGTGAAAAATGCTCAGCTCAGTGCCTGGCCCCTGTGACCATTCAGGACACACACAGGCAGCAATGTTATCACTTCCTTTAGGTCTTTCGGAACTGACGACCCCACATAAACTTACACCCTTCCACTCACAGTCACCTCTTAACCTCCTTCCTAGACATTCTATATAGACCCTATTTTATTTGTGCATCTTTCAAAGTGATCTCTCTCAGGTAATAAAATGTATGCTCCTCTGTTCACGGCTAGAACAGTGCCAGATATTTAGTGGGTGCTCAAGGAACACTTGTTTAATGATGAAAGAATGAATTCCCTGATGTGAGGCTGACAATGGAGCACCACTCCTGCTATGAAGCTTAGGGGACAGCAAGATCCCTTAGTCCACCCTGATTGTGCCATTCTCAGAACCTTACAAGCACCTGGGACAGTGATGAAACACGGCCTGAAATTGCGCACTGCCTGCCTCATGCAGCCCAGTGAGAGGACGGCAGGTGGGGACAGGGGAAGCTGGATAAGAGGAGGTCCCTCTTCAGCACTGCTGGGTATGTCAGTGCCTGCCCCACAGCTGGGTTTCTCCCAGCACTCAGGTCACACTCGTCCAGGCTACTGTGTAGGGAGAGTAAAGGACTACTTGTGTTCTGCAGGGCCTAAGGCAAAGCCCTGTCTCCTCTCAAGTTCTCTCTCAAATGTCATTGGGGCTTTTGTATGCTTCAATAATCTTTTAGTTTAAAGTTTGGGTATCTGTCAAAATGCAAAGCCAGGACACCATTTTTACTCCTTAGAGTAAATGTGGAGTTTAATTTACAGATCTTTTGGAATGGGGGTGAGGATCCAGAAAAAAGAAGAGATAGGAGAGAGCCATTGGGTAAAGCATGCAGAACTTTGCCAATTTTCTTATTTTGCCTAAGGCCTATCTTGCCCTCGGGCACCTGTAAGCAAATAGCCTCAAATGTAAAACACCTTTAGTCCTGTCGTTCAACAATTGTTTGAGAAACTTTTTGTAGCAAAACCCTAAGTGGTTCCAATTTTGCAATGTTTACTGTTAATCCAAGGAAGGTAGAACTCTAGTTGGGGTTGTTTGGGACTCTGAGAGTAACTACAAGTACAATGCTTTTCATACGCCAAAAATGGTCAGTCCTCGAAGATGAGGAATAGAATGATTTGATGAAGAATGAGAGAATCCTTTTGGAAAAGCTTAGTTTGGCCACTGGGTTGACCATTAACTTTGGGGAAATAGAACTATACTCCAGGGTTCAAGAAATGATGAAGATGGAATCTGTAGCCCAGATTTTATGAGAACAAAAAATTTATGAGAACAAAAAATTATAAAGCATGGAACAAACAAATTTAAGCAAGGAAACAAGGTGCAAGCCTGCCCTGGAGTTCACACAAATTCCATCCCACCACTCAAGCTACAAGCTTCCCCAGCCCATCGATGATTGGTCAGAAAGTCTATCCTTATCACCAGTATTTTGGTTTCAGGATGGCCAGTTTCCTCTATATACCAGGGCTCACATCTGTGTCAGATATTTTAGAAAGATCTCCATCAAAATTATTTGAAATCAAAAGGTTTTTACCTCTCAAACTCTTGCTTTCATCCATGCCAGATTACTGTGTCTATTTATATGCACATATTTATATATATGAATATTTTATTTCTGTCTTCCCTTAATTATTTATTCAATATTTAAAAATCTTTATTAGATGCTTCTAGTGCATCAGCGTGCCTTATTTGAAGGATTCAAACCACATTTGGATGTATAAGGATGTAGAAGAATCCCTTGGTTTTATAGTCCTATCATACACAAAACCTATCCGTGTGCACCTGTGGCCTTTAAGCCCCCTCATGTTCATAGGTCACAGTGGAGGAATTTATGATTTTCATCTCCTAACCATGCAAGTGCCTTCCTTCTAGCTAGCATCTGGAATGAGAAAAATGCATGGAATTCCTATTTTTTCATGTTCTCTTAGGGAATATGAGGGGAGATGGTAGAAATGAAGGCTTATAACTTCTGTATCTCAATATATAAAACTTGTCCACCATCTGTACTCTCAGTCTTGGGGCATGGAAGGGACCTGGCCAGAGTGGCCCCAGCTACCAGGAAGGAATGGAAGAAGCTCTCAACAGCTCTTGCTGTCAAGATCTAAGGAGTGAATTTGTTCTCCATCTGTGATAAAATAAGGTCTCATTTCAGGTTCATGGTTTCTTTAAAATATGAACAAGGTGAGCTTTAGAAGATTCAGGATCTTTTTTCCCTCTGAGCCTTCCCAAGCTGCACACTGTCTTTAAGAATCAGGTCAAGACACCAAACCAACTTTACAAAAAATGCTAAAGGAACTTCTCTAGGCAAGAAACACAAGAGAAGGAAAAGACCTACAATAACAAACCCAAAACAATTAAGAAAATGGGAATAGGAACATACATATTGATAATTACCTTAAATGTAAATGGATTAAATGCTCCCACCAAAAGACACAGACTGGCTGAATGGATACAAAAACGAGACCCATATATATGCTGTCTACAAGAGACCCACTTCAGACCTAGGGACACATACAGACTGAAAGTGAGGGGATGGAAAAAGATATTCCATGCAAATGGAAATCAGAAGAAAGCTGGAGTAGCAATTCTCATATCAGACAAAATAGACTTTAAAGTAAAAACTATTACAAGAGACAAAGAAGGACACTATATAATGATCAAGGGTTCGATCCATGAAGAAGATATAACAATTGTAAATATTTATGCACCCAACATAGGAGCACCTCAATACATAAGGCAAATACTAACAGCCATAAAAGGGGAAATCGACAGTAACACAATCATAGTAGGGGACTTTAACACCCCACTTTCACCAATGGACAGATCATCCAAAATGAAAATAAATAAGGAAACACAAGCTTTAAATGATACATTACACAAGATGGACTTAATTGATATTTATAGGACATTCCATCCAAAAACAACAGAATACACATTTTTCTCAAGTGCTCATGGAACATTCTCCAGGATAGATCATATATTGGGTCACAAATCTAGCCTTGGCAAATTTAAGAAAATTGAAATCATATCAAGTATCTTTTCTGACCACAACGCTATGAGACTAGATATCAATTACAGGAAAAGATCTGTAAAAAATACAAACACATGGAGGCTAAACAATACACTACTTAATAACGAAGTGATCACTGAAGAAATCAAAGAGGAAATCAAAAAATACTTAGAAACAAATGACAATGGAGACACGACGACCCAAAACCTATGGGATGCAGCAAAAGCAGTTCTAAGAGGGAAGTTTATAGCAATACAATCCTACCTTAAGAAACAGGAAACATCTCGTATAAACAACCTAACTTTGCACCTAAAGCAATTAGAGAAAGAAGAACAAAAGAACCCCAAATTTAGCAGAAGGAAAGAAATCATAAAGATCAGATCAGAAATAAATGAAAAAGAAATGAAGAAAACAGTAGCAAAGATCAATAAAACTAAAAGCTGGTTCTTTGAGAAGATAAATAAAATTGATAAACCATTAGCCAGACTCATCAAGAATAAAAGGGAGAAGACTCAAATCAATAGAATTAGAAATGAAAAAGGAGATGTAACAACTGACACTGCAGAAATACAAAAGATTATTAGAGATTACTACAAGCAGCTGTATGCCAATAAAATGGACAACCTGGCAGAAATGGACAAATTCTTAGAAATGCACAAGCTGCCGAGACTGAACCAGGAAGAAATAGAAAATATGAACAGACCAATCACAAGCACTGAAATTGAAACTGTGATTAAAAATCTTCCAACAAACAAAAGCCCAGGACCAGATGGCTTCACAGGCGAATTCTATCAAACATTTAGAGAAGAGCTAACACCTATCCTTCTCAAACTCTTCCAAAAGATAGCAGAGGGAGGAACACTCCCAAAATCATTCTACGAGGCCATCATCACCCTGATACCAAAACCAGACAAAGACGTCACAAAGAGAAAAAACTACAGGCCAATATCACTGATGAACATAGATGCAAAAATCCTCAACAAAATACTAGCAAACAGAATCCAACAGCACAGTAAAAGGATCATACACCATGACCAAGTGGGGTTTATTCCGTGAATGCAAGGATTCTTCAATATACGCAAATCAATCAACGTGATACACCATATTAACAAATTGAAGGAGAAAAACCATATGATCATCTCAATAGATGCAGAGAAAGCTTTTGACAAAATTCAACACCCATTTATGATAAAAACCCTGCAGAAAGGAGGCA